>NC_079206.1:38563278-38705778 GCF_026745355.1 Beta vulgaris subsp. vulgaris | reverse complement strand
GTAATCGGGCTATAAAAGTTAAGTTTTAAAACTATAAAAGTTAATTTCCTAGGTTGAACTTGAATCTTTATGTAAACCCTAGTCAAGTCATCAGATTATAAAAGTTAAAGTCTTAGGACTATAAAAATTAATTCCCTATGTCTAGCTTGAATCTATATGTAAACTTTATTCAAGTCTTCGGAAAATAAAAGTTATTTCTTGGGACTATAAAGTTCATTCCTACGTCTAATTTGCATCTCTATGTAGACCCCAGACAATTCTTCCAAATATGAAAGTTAAGGTTTAGAATTATAAAAGTTTATTCCCTAGGTCAAGTTCGCGTCCCTATGTAAACCCTAGTCAATTCGCCAGACTACAAAATTTAAGTATTAGGACTATAAATGTTTATTCCCTACGCCTAATTTGCATCTCAATGTAAACCCTAGTCAGGTATTCGAACTAACAAAGTTATATCTTAGTAATAGAAAATTTCATTCCCTATTTCTAGTTTGCATCTCATGTAAAACCTGGTCAAGTAATCGTACTATCAAAGTTACGTTTCAAAACTCTTAAAGTTCATTTCCTAGGCACAACTTGCATCTCTATGTAAACCCTAGTCAAGTTATTAGTTTATAAAAGTTAAGTCTTAGGACTATAAATGTTCATTTCCTAGGTCTAGCTAGCTTGGATTTATAGGTAAACTCTAGTCAAGTCTTCGAATAATAAACGTCATTTCTTCGGACTAGAAAGTTCATTCCTATTTCTAATCTCCATCATTATGTAGACCCTAGTCAAGTCTTCGGACTATGAAAGTTAAGTCTTAGTACTATAAAAGTTTATTCCCTAAGTCTCCTTTGCATCTCTATGTAAGCCCTAGTCAATTTGTCGGACTACAAAATTTAAGAATTAAGACTATAAAAGGTCATTCCATAGCCCTAATTTGCCTCTCAATGTAATCCCTTGTCAAGTATTCTAACTACCAAAGTTAAGTCTTAGGAATAGAAAAATTCATTTCCTATTTCTAGTTTCCATCTTCTGTAAACCCTGTTCAAGTAATCGGGATATGAAAGTGAAGTTTTAAAACTACAAAAGTTAATTTCCTAGGTACAACTTGCATCTTTATGTAAAACCTAGTCATTTCATCAGTTTATAAAAGTTAAGTCTTAGGACTATAAAAATTCATCCCTAGATCTAGGTTAGATTTATATGTAAACTCTAGTCAAGTCTTCGGTTAATAAAGGTTATTTCTTGGGACTATAAAGTTTATTCTATCTTCTAATTTGCACCTCTATGTAGACGCAGTCAAGTCTTTGGACTATGGAAGTTAAGTCTTAGGACTATACAAGTTTATTCCCTAGGTCTACTTTACATCTCTATGTAAACCCTATTCAATTTGTTGGACTACAAAAATTAAGTATTAAGACTATAAATGGTCATTCCTTAGGCTTAATTTGCATCTCAATGTAAACCCTAATCAAGTATTCGGACTACCAAAGTTGTCTTAGGAATAGAAAATTTCATTCCCTATTTCTAGTTTGCATCTTATGTAAACCCTTATCAAGTAATTGGACTATGAAAGTTATGTTTTCACTAGTGGAAAAAAGCCTTATCTGTCACTTAGTAATTAACATATTTTGTTTTTGTAAAACCGCATCTAAAAATCAACATAAAAAATGGGGTGTAAAGATGAGAGGACAATCTGATGAGGTCCTTTTGTGGACCGCATCAGATTTTTGAAACTGATGCGGTTCTTTTGTGGACCGCGTCAGATTTTAGTCCACGAATGCGGTTCCTGATGTAATACCCCGAACTTTTAACTCATTTTTATTTATACAATTCTTGTTTATTAACTAAAAAGCGACTTTACCTTTTTATATATAATAAAGATTATGACTATTTGCTAAAATATGCTTTTAATTAGGTCTCTAAGTTATTTCTTCAATAATAATTTTGATAAGTAACTTATTTACAACCACTAATGTCTTTAATCAACTTTTTAAAAACATTTTAAGTATTAAATCTTGGGTTAGAAATAAAACCTAAAAGTCTATTGTCCAATTATTAAGCCCAAGCAAGAGTACCCATAATCCCATATGTTGACCCAATTATGCTCCAAATATCAGAAAAATAAAAGAAAAAGAAAGGAAGCCCATCTTTTTTCTTCTTCCTTCGTGGGTACTACTACCATGTTAAAACAAACCATGGTCAACTTTCTCCTGTTTTACAAACCCAACAATCATTCCCACAGAATTCCTACTCTCACAATCTGTATATGCCCATAGAATTGTTATGAAACCTCTAGTATTTGCCATCTGATTTCTTATCTTCAATGGACTCAAATGGTTTTGGTAATTTAAAAGTCTGAAAATCCATCTTTTGAGATAGCCACGAATCTATAAATAGGAGGGAATGATTCGAACTTTGCATCACAAATCAAAAACAAGCTCAGAAATTAACCCAAATAAAATAAGTTAAAACTCATTCTTCATCCTCTGTTTCCTTCTTCTTCTGAAACTTTGAACAACGAAGCAACCACCACAAATACACTACTCGATCACCAGTAAGAACCGCCAGCAACACCTGATCGCCAGCCAACACCACACCTCTTCCCCTCCTTCCTCGCTGCTCTTCCTCTCCCGCCATCTCTCTCGCCCCACTTTCTCTCTCTCGCACATCGTGTTAAATATAGCATATCAGATCAGCAAGAGTCCAAGCGACCTGATGCAGCTCCAACTCTTGATATAACAAACTTGTCCAGCTCAACTTTATAAGTATAAAGTTAGTTAGAATTTTGTTAGCTCTCTCGCCCTACTTTCTATTAAATGTATCTCTCCCTCTCTACTTTCTGTTAATATAAATACATAATGTATTATGAATAAACATTTATTCAGAAAAGTTGTGAGCTAAGGATTGTAACTCTCAATGAAGAGATTTCATTCAATTAGAAATATACTACTTCCTCTTCTCAAGATTTGAGAGAGAAAGAATTAGTGTCATATATGTTCTTTGATTGATTCTTGATATTGTAACATGGTATCAGAGCACGAGTTCTTGATTGTGGAAATAAAATCATTCTGTTCTTCATCACATTATGAAATCCGCTACAAAAATTTCATTACATTCTTAATGCGTAATTCAGGTTAGATATTAGTTGATTAAAATTCTTACTATCTTCATCTTCATTGATTTTGATTCTTCAATTCATTTCAAACTTCTCAATCCTCTAAGAAATTTCACAAATATTTAAAATGTCGACTGAAAACAATACTTCTTCTTCTTCATCCTCAACTGAAAACATACAAAATCTTGTTTCTCCTTATTGCATACATCCTTCGGAAATCCAGGAATGAAACTAATATCTCTTCAATTTTATCGAAGATCTTATAGTGACGGGAAAAGATCAATGTTAATTAGCTTGTCTGTGAAAAACAAGTTAGGCTTTGTAAATGGATCAATTACTAAACCTGCAATCACTAATTCGTTATTGAATGCTTAGGAGAGATGTAACAACATGTTAATTTCATGGTTATTAGGAGTTTTGTATCAAAATGTAGCAAGAAGTGTCCTATATTTTGAAAGTGCAAATGAAATTTGGAATAATCTGGAAGAAAGATATGGACAATCTTCTGGCGGCACTCAGCTTTATTCATTGAAACAGTCTTTGAGTGATATTAAGCAAGGAAATGATGATATTTCCACCTATTATACTAAGATAAAGATGTTGTGGGATCAATTAGATTCCATAGATCCTATACCTACTTGTGAGTGAAAACACTGCATATGCACAATAATAAGAAACTGCTGAAATCTCAGCAAGACAAGAGACTTATTGATTTTATGATGAAGTTACATGATGGATATGAAGTGATAAGAGGCAGCATCTTAATGATGTCACCACTGCCTACTATTTCTCAAGCCTACAGGTCGTTAACACAAGAAGAAAGACACAGACAGTTGTCTATTCATCATGGTGGCTCTAGAGAAAACATGGCATTTGCTGTGCCTAAAAGAAGATTTGGAGATCAAGGAGACAAGAACAAGAGTTACAACTCTTATAATTCCAATAGTGAAAGGCAGAACTATGGAAATAATACAAGAAGGTGGAGCAGTTTATATTGTGATCATTGTCACATGAATGGACATACAAAGCAAAACTATTACAAGATTGTTGGCTATCCAGATACATATTTCAAGAAAAGAGCTGCTACAGCTTATAATGATGATGCAGATGCTATGAATAGCAATACATCATAGACGTAAGATCAATATGAAATGTTTGTGCAAATGATGAATCAACAGAAAACAACTATAATAGAAGAACAGTCCACACATTCAGCTCATGTAGCAAGTACATATTGCTTTATTTCTCTCTCTGATAAAGCATGGATTGTCGATAGTGAAGCAAGTGACCACATGTGTTATGATCTCTCTTTGTTTACATCCTATGAAGCTGCATCCGTTGAACAACTTATTACTATTCCAAATTGAAGTAAGGTAAAAGTAACACATATAGGCAACATAAAGATGAAAAATTGTATTAAGTTACTTCATGTGTTGTATGTGCCAGAGTTCAAGTTCAATCTTGTGTCTATTCCTAGACTTTCCAAGGATCTACAATGTTCTGCTATTTTTAATCATGATGCTTGCTATATACAGGGTGCTTCAATGAGGCCACAACTTCTTGGTAATCTTCAACATGTATTATACCACTTGGAAGCCTCACTGATTCCTGCCAGTTCAGGTTGATCTACAGTTTTGATGAATGTTGTACATAATGAAAATAAGATAAAACTCTGGCATCTAAGAATGGGACACTTACCTGTTGGTCAACTACATCATGTACTTCCTATGTTTGATAATAAAGCTACTCTAGACTGCTTATGTCAAATTTGTCCTGCCTCTAAGCAGACAAGAGTATGTTTTCCTTCTAGCACTATCAAAAATACTGCAGCTTTCCAATTGTTACATATTGATGTTTGGGGAGCCTATAGAGTTCCTACTAATCATGGTTGTAAGTTTTTTCTTACAATAGTTGGTGACTATACTCGAATGACATGGGTATTTTTTTGCTTCACAATAAATCAGATGTTATTACTCTTGTCCCTCAATTTATGAAATATTCTGAGACACATTTTAAAGCAGTTGTGTAGTTTATTAGGACAGATAATGCACCTAAGTTATGTGAAGGTTTCTTGAAGCAATTGTACTTAAACAAGGGTATCATAAATCAAAAGAGTTGTACTGATACCCCTTAACATAATGGGGTTGTTGAGAGGAAGCATAGACACATCTTAGAAGTGTCTAGAGCTTTATTCTTTCTAGCCAAGCTTCCTGCCCAATATTAGGGTGAGTGTGTTTTATGTGACATTCATCTTCTAAACAGGATGACATTACCTGTTTTGTCCAATGCCAGCCCATATCAAAAGCTCTTTGGTGATGTTCCTAATCTTGACTATTTGAGGATATTTGGGTGCTTATGTTTTGTTTCTACTCCTAAACACAACATATCTAAATTTCATCCTAGAGCAGTCCCACATGTATTTCTTGGCTACCCCTCAGGGCAAAAAGGCTACAAAGTTCTTAATCTAGTCACCTTTCAAATTATTATTTCAAGGGATGTTGTCTTTCATGAACAACATTTCCCTTTTCATTGCACTTCTTCCTCCTCTTCTTCACCATTTCAGTTTTTTTTTTTTTTTTGCCTATAGCTACTGATTACATTCCTCCCATATTTGATGACATTCCAGATGTCTTTCAATCTTCTTCTCATACTGACCATTCTTCTCCTTCCTCTAATTCTCCTCTTTCTTCCCCACCACCTACTCCACCACTTTCATCTCCTATTTCTGATCCTATACAAACTACTACTGACCTTCTAGACCTTAGTACTTCTTTACCTCTTAGAAGAAGTACTAGACATATCTCTCCTCCTTCTCATCTTTCTGATTACATATATAATTCTTCTGTTTCTTCCTCATCTTGTACTCTTCTTCCTTATTCTTCTCTACCTTCATCTCATATAGCTCTCATTTCTTCTGTGGAACAAGACATTGTGCCTGTTACATATACAGAAGTTGCTTCTAATCCTAGACGGATAGAAGCCATGAACAAAGAAATCACTGCCTTACAACAGAACAGTACATGGGTGCTTGTTGATCTTCCCCCTTCTAAAGTGCCCATAGGTTCTAAACGGGTCTATAAAATTAAACATAAAGCAGATGACAACATTAAAAGATTCAAGGCTAGATTAGTGGCAAAAGGCTACAATCAGAAGTGGGGAATAGATTATGATGAAACCTTTTCCCCTGTCATCAAGATGACCACTATCAGATGCTTAATTGCTCTAGCTGCTAGCAAGAAATGGAATTTGTTCCAATTAGATGTTAATAATGCTTTCTTGCATGGGGATTTAAATGAAGAAGTTTATATGCATGTTCCTGAAGGTATGTCTAATCCTCACCATAAGGTTTGCAAGCTTGTCAAATCCTTATATGGTCTTAAACAAGCTAGTAGGCAATGGTTTGCCAAGCTTGTGGGGGAGCTATTACACAAGGATTTCAAACAGTCCAAGAATGATTATTCTTTATTTATCAAGCATACAACAGTTCACACTACTATTTTGGCTGTGTATGTGGATGATATCATCATCATTGGTGATGATTTGAATGATATCAAAGATATTAAAGCTCACTTAGACAAAGGTTTCAACATCAAAGACTTGGGTAAGCTTAGCTTCTTCTTGGGGATTGAAATTGGATATTTGGATTTTGGAGTTTGTCTCACTCAGAAAAAGTTCACAAAAGTACTTATTGCTACTGTTGGAATAAGTGCTACGAAAGCAGTTACCACTCCTTTACCCATTAACTTAAAACTATCAGCAGAAGAAGGTATTTTGTATGAAGATCCTAGTCACTATAGATGCTTAGTTGGGAAACTAGATTTCCTAACCCATGCCAGGTCTGACTTGGCATACATTGTACAGCATCTAAGTCAGTTTCTTCAAGCCCCAAGAGTTCCACACTATGAAGCTTTAATGCATGCTCTCAAGTATATGGCTTCTACCATGGGTCAAGGCATCTTGTTAAAAGGTTCTCATCAGTTCACCTTACAAGCCTATTCAGATTCAGATTGGGGAGCTTGTGTTGATTCTAGGAGATCCACTTCAGGTTATGTGTTGCTCTTTGGGAAGTCACCAGTAAGTTGGAAATCAAAGAAGCAAGGAATTATTTCTAAAAGTTCATCTGAGGCTGAATATAGAGCCATGTCTGCAGCAGCAAGTAAAGTCACTTAGTTAGTGAGATTACTTGAAGATTTAGGGGTGTCAAATCTCAAACCAGTGACTCTTCATTATGATAATCAAAGCTCTATACACATTGCTAAAAATCTTGTGCATCATGAGAGGACAAAGCACATAGAGATTGATGTGCACTTTACTCGAGACAAAGTACTGGAAGGACTTCTACAGATTACATACTTGCCAAAAACATCTCAGTTAGCAGATATATTCACTAAGATCTTGCCTTCTCAGTAGTTCACTTATCTACTTTCCAAACTTGGCATGATAGACACCATGCCTAGTTTGAGGAGGGGGGTGTTAAATATAGCGTCTCATATCATCAAGAGTCCAAGCCACCTGATGCAGCTCCAACTCTTGATATAACAAACTTGTCCAGCTCAGCTTTATAAGAATAAAGTTAGTTAGAATTCTGTTAGTTCTCTCTCTACTTTCTGTGAAATTTATCTCTCCCTCACTACTTTATGTTAGTATAAATACAACATGTATTATTAATAAACATTTATTCAGAAAAGTTGTGAGCTAAAGATTATAACTCAGTTACTTGAGATAAAGTACTGGAAGGACTTCTACAGATTACATACTTGCCAACAACATCTCAGTTAGCAGATATATTCACTAAGATCTTGCCTTCTCAGTAGTTCACTTATCTACTTTCCAAACTTGGCATGATAGACACCATGCCTAGTTTAAAGGGGGGATGTTAAATATAGCATCTCATATCATCAAGAGTCCAAGCCACCTGATGCAGCTCCAACTCTTGATATAACAAACTTGTCCATCTCAGCTTTATAAGAATAAAGTTAGTTAGAATTCTGTTAGTTCTCTCTCTACTTTCTGTTAAATTTATCTCTCCCTCTCTACTTTATGTTAGTATAAATACAGAATGTATTATGAATAAACATTTATTCAGAAAATTTGTGAGCTAAAGATTGTAACTCTCAATGAAGAGATTTCATTCAATAAGAAATATAATACTTCCTCTTCTCAAGATTTGAAAGAGAAAGAATTAGTGGCATATATGTTCTTTGATTGATTCTTGATATTGTAACACACCACCGCGTACCACCACCTGATCTCCTCCCTTTCGCCCCGCCGCCACCGACATACTGCCGCCCACTGCCGATCATCCTCCGCGATGAACCCAGCCAGCAGAACCCAACTCATTTCTCCCTCCTTGCGTGGGTGTGTTTTTATCTTGATGAATGGTGAGATGTTGGACTTTTGTTGTTCTGTTACTGAACTTAGTAAGTTGAGTTGTAAACTTTATTTCACAAACAAAAATAACTCATATTGTACATAATTTAAATGAATTTTATGGCTTATATGTCTATAATTGGATTTTCATGACGTACTAAGTTTAGTAAACGCTTATTATTGGTTTAATAAAACAACGTTATCAAATTTCAAGGTATTATCTGAAACATAATTGGTATACATTTTTTTTTTATATATAATCTTAGAAACTAAACCCATCTAACTAAGTTTAATGATTGATTTTAAGCTTATAATATGATAATATGAGTAAATTATGGATAGTACTTTTAATTTGATTTCGAAGTAATATTTATGGGTTTTGAAGAGATAGGTATAAAAAGATTTCGTATAAACTATTATTAAAATGTTAAGTATAAACTATTAGTCAGGAAAACGCTAAATAGGTCAGACTGTAGAACTTATATAACTAATTTTGTAAACTAAAAACCGTACTTAAAGAGCACTAGTATTAATATACTTTCTATTGAGTCACTGACTTGTGATCATTTTAAAACATAAAAAGAACTCGTTCCTCGGAGCTTAGTATGGGCAATCTCAAAAGCATACGATGGAGATTATTGTACTACAATCGAGGTAACAACTACTGCTAGTACCCGCAATTCCTTTGAAATGTGTTGTGCTACTAAGATGATGATTTATGAACACGTGTTTCTGAATTGCGGGGTTATGATTACATGTTTTGATTACGTATCTTGAGATTTATATGATTCTAAAACACTGAAAGATACTAAGTTACTGAAGTACTGATCACTGAAAATGGTATTATTTATACGATATTACTCAAAGTTACTAAGTTACTGAAGTACACCGATCATTATTAAAGTAAAAGAAAAGTAACATGATAAAGTAAAGTGAAAGAATTGGTTGGTTGTACCTACTGACTGACTGAAGGTCGTGCACGTACCATACTATTTACTGGGAGTGCCCGTTATTGTATACTGGAGCACTAGCCCGCTAGTGTTTACAGGTCTAGGGTAATGCCCAGGGCCAAGGCCCTTGCATAATGGTGCATATGCATACTGGGAGACGTCCCAGCACTGACTGATGTACATCAACCAGAGTAAAAACTGATGAAATGAAATCATGGAATATTAAAGAGATTGAATGAATACTGTTTTTTGTAAATGTTTGAATTATCCTTTCCTCCTGTGTTGCAAATAAAATTAATTGAAATGATTTAACGTTACTGGAGTAGCTTGTTATTG
The DNA here is from genome assembly GCF_026745355.1 of Beta vulgaris subsp. vulgaris. Lineage (NCBI taxonomy): Eukaryota > Viridiplantae > Streptophyta > Magnoliopsida > Caryophyllales > Amaranthaceae > Beta > Beta vulgaris. The sequence goes on along the minus strand of NC_079206.1, from coordinate 38,696,022 downwards.
GGCCTCGGCTCATAATGTTTTACTTTTATGATTTAGGTATATATGGTCAGACAGTTGCAAGAAGTGTTGTTAAAGAGGATATTTCTTGTCAATGGTATGTTAATAGTTAAGGTTCGTAATCTCAAGTTGGAAGCACAATAAGAGAGATTTCAAGATGAATCTTGTATATTGATGACATTGTCTATCTTGGGGACTAGGAGAAATACAATTTCATTATGGTAATTTTGGTAAGTTTTAGGAGATTTTATATTCTCAAGGACTACTTAAGTTATTATTGTATTAGTGGGTCATAACCCACATGTTCAAGTTCAGTTTTCGCTACCAATTATAAGTTTAAGTGTTTAATTAAACTCTAGGGGAAAAAAAAGGAAGAGATGCGCTGGAAGGGCTGCGTATTATTCAAAACGCAGCCCTTCTTTATTATAGGGTTGCGTTTTTAAAAAAAGCGCAGCCCTACATAACAGAAGGGTTGCGTTAAAAGGGTTGCGCTTGTCAAAAAAACGCAGCCCTTCTTACAGTCAGAAGGGCTGCGTTTTTTTTACAAGTGCAGCCCTACTAAGTGAAGGGTTGCGCTTGTAAAAAAACGCAGCCCTTCTTACTGTAAGAAGGGCTGCGTTTTTTTGACAAGCGCAGCCCTGCTGAGTGAAGGGTTGCGCTTGTCAAAAAAACGCAGCCCTATATGGGCTTTTTTTTAAAAAAAAATTGAAATGTATTCGCGGGCTCAAATATTAAGCGGGCTTCAAATATTTCCCTCATTCTCTCTCCTCTCTCAAGTCCCTTCTCCTCCTCAAGCTCTTAAACCTATTCTTTCTCTCTCCTCTCCTTCACTCACCGACCACCTCTCTCCTCACTCTCCTTCTCCAAATAGCTCGTTCCGCTTCCTCCTCCTCGTTCTCCGTCCGTCTTCTTCGATGAGAAGGAACTTGAGCGGTCAGTGAGAAGCGGCGGCGTGGTGCGGTGCTTTACAAGGTCTTCAATTCGCTCCAAATTATCTAGTGAGGTATACTGAAACCCCCATATAAATCAATCAAACTTAGGAACATTGGTTTGATTTGATTGCTTCATGTTATGTTATGCTGAATTGCTGCATTTCCTAAACAAATAGAAATCCGGGTTTTATGAAAATAATAAGAAAAAGCAGTTTTATGACTCATAATTTCCAAATTCATGTAAATTATTGTGGATACAGTTTCGAATTCGACATTTGGTTGCCTGTGTTGCTACTTTTCAAATCTATAATTTTTTCTCTTCTGTATTTTCGTTTTTGTTCCATTTTATTTCCGTTCCGTTCTTTTTCATTTTCGTTCATTTTTTTTTCCATTTTCGTTCTTTTTTTCGTTCATTTCGTTCCTTTTTTTTCATTTTCGTTATTTTTTTTCACATCTATAATTTTTTGATTTTCTTGTCTAATACTCAGTCTTCTTTTTATCTGTGCAGCTCCAATCCGAGGCTAGAGTTACATATAGCTCGAGTGTGCTTATTGTTTCTTTGCTTGTTATGTTGCTGCTACTTGTCTGCTATCATCAGATGCATCAGTGGATTATTCCGCATGTGCTGTTGCTGTTTTAGGAGAGCTTCGAAGATGATGAAGGCTCCTGGAACAGATGGCAAACTCTTTATTCCAAGATATTACTTTGAAAGTGATCCTTGATTTTATTTTGCTAATCTTCTTGCTAGTAATGCTACGCCCTTTTTGGTGTGATTATAGTATAATTATCATTAAGTTAGTTGTTGGTCAGTTTGTGCTTTATGGTTTAGTGTTTGCTTGTTCAATTAGCATGACTAATTATGTTTTCTTGAGGTTTTTTATTGGCGGTTAAGTAGAATTCAGAAGTTTTATGTCACGAGCTTGCCATTGGAGTTGGAGTAGTGCTTGCCATTGTTTCTCCTTCCTCTACAACCTTTGAATAAGCTTTAATGTTATTTCTTGATATATTTAAGAACAAAAAAATGTCAAAAAAAAAATTTTATTTTTTTATGGGTCGAAAGGGCTGCGTTTTTTTGCCAAAAACGCGGCCCTTCATTGTGAAGGATTGCGGTTTAAAAACGCAACCCTTCACTTTTAGTGAAGGGCTACTATGGAAAAATAAGGAAGGGCTCCACTAGTGCAGCCCTTCCTTATTTTTCCACTAGTGAAAGTTATGAATTTTCAGGGTGTTACACCACATTTATAACCCAACAAATGCGCGGCCCAACTCATTTCTAACACAGAAAATGCGCGACCCTACTATGTTCTTTCTCTTCTAACCCTAAATTCCATCGAACCCTCGTTTCCTCCCTCTCTCTCATTTCTCTCTCTTCTAACCCAAAATCCCATCTCTCAATCTGACGCCCTCTTCTCTCCTTCCTCCTCCCATCCTCCCTCCTCCCTCTTCCCTCTTCCCTCTTCCCTCCTCAACGAACACTTGCAAATTTCTGACTTTTTATTTTTTTTATTTTTAATCTCTGCCACTTTCTTTCAAATATTTGAGATTTCCACCATGCAAATTTCCTTCATCATCAACCACGAACCACAACGACAATCGAAGGGAAGAATGCATGATTTCGTTTTGTTTTGTTTTCTTCATCATCATCGTTTCGTTTCTTTTCATCATCATCATCGTTTCGTTTCCAGATGTACTTGAAGTTAGTTAGATCTAATTTTTTTTGTAATTTTCCGTTTATTTTCTATAATTTATGTTTTTAGTTAGATTTAGTGCATTATTTTAATAAAATTCGTTCATTTTCTGTAATTTATGTTTTTAGTTAGATTTAGTTCACTTTTTTAAAATTTTCGTTCATTTTCAGTGATTTAGGTTTTTAGTTAGATTTAGTTCGTTTTTTTCCAATTTTCATTCATTTTCAGTAATTTATATTTTTTTACTTAGATTTAGTTTGGTTTTTACTGTCATTTTCAGTTTTTGTTCATTTACTGTCATTTTTTCTTTTTTTCTTTTTAATTTTCATTTGTTTCATTGTTGAACTGGAATTGTGTATGCATTTTTTCAGGTATATATATGTATTGTTATGGTGTATATATATGTATAAAAGATTCTTTTATATACAAATCTTTTTTACTAATATTTATATATATATATATATATATATATATATATATATATATATATATAATATATATATTATATATATATATATATATATATATATATATATATATATATATATATATATATATATATATATATATATGTTTAAGTTCATATGAGAACCACCCTTATGGTGAGAACCATTCATTTTTCCTCATTTTTGATCATTTCATAACATTTTTGCTTATTTTTTGTTTCACTTATTTTAAGGTTTTGCTCATTTAACAATTTTGTGCTCATTTATCAACGTTTTTGCTCATTTTACGTTTTGCTCATTTTATTTTTTTTTTCTCATTGAACTTTTTTATGCTCATTTTACGTTTTTCATCTTTTACATTTTTGTACATTTTACGTTTTTCATAACTTAATGTTTTCTAGTCATTTTATGTTTCTGCTCATTTGTTACTTTTTTTGCTCATTTTAAGTGGTTCTCACGGTTCTCACCATAAGAGGGTTCTCACTAGAACCCAACCCTATATATATATATATATATATATATATATATATATATATATATATATATATATATATATATATATATATATATATATATATATATATATATATATATATATATATATATATATATATATATTGTTATTGTGATTGTGTTGTATATGAAAGTAAGCGTGAGCGTTGTTTAAGAAAAAGGTTGCAGATGGTACGTTGCAGACTATATATATACACATATTAAAATAATCATTTTTGCAAATTTTATTCACTATAATATTGTGGAAGTATTTTGCTGGTTATTTTTTATTATTTTGGAAATTTTTCCTTTTGATGGAAAATTTTGATATTCTTAAATGAATTTGTTATCTTTGTCTTTTTTGAAAACTTCTTTAGCTTTTTCCTTTTTTTAACCAAAATTTTTTAATTATTCTAATTCTAGTTTTTGAAAATGGCAAATATTTTGATTGATTGCTTACCCATTATATTATTTTAAAATTTTAAACAAAATTGATGTAATTGAGAAGTAAGGGTAATATAGTGATTTAATTGAGGGACATCATGGTTCGTCCCTTCACTTATATAATAGAGATAAAATGGAAAGTGTTCATGGGAATTGTTTTTTTATATATATCGGGTTGATGCGTAAATGGTTTATACAATAAAAGTTGTTTATAAGATAATAACGTTTTTATAATTCACAAGTTCTAAGCCAGGTTCTAATATTATTGATACTAGAATTTTTTGCACGCGATGCGTGCTTGAATTATATATATATATATATTATCTTACTTGAATATTTAGAAAAAAAAATTATATATGATTGAAAATTTCAGAAAATGTCATTACGAACATAATAATATTCTGGAAATTTGCGAATATTGTTAATCTAATCATGACCTATTAAGTTATTAGCGTTATAAATTTATTTTAGTTTTTTTCCCTCTTTTGTTTGGAGCTTCTCTTCTGAGTTATCAAAAATTTATTAGATCGTAGTATTGTGTAGTTATAAGCCCATAATCGAATCCACGCAACCTGTATGATATATGGCATGAAATATTTTTTTTCTTGATTGTGGCTGTGGGAACTGGATATGGTAACATCTTTTTAAGGGAAAAAAAGGGAGGAATACAATTTGCCAAATATAGGCAACTCTTAAATTTAGCAAAGTCAAAAATACAAACATTATTTTGTAAATTAGAAAGAGAAGGGGGGCAAAATTGGCATTTCAAAAGAGGACACCATTGCTCCCCCCTTCCCTTATATAATAGAGATTTTGTTTATCTTGTTACTTCTTAGCGATTTTTATATATATTTTAGGGATTTTAAGTTAGTTTGGTTCATTTGAATGGTTAATGATTGAAATGTGAACTAGTACATCCCTTTGTATGCTCTTTCTTTTTGTGCTTTTACCATATTTTTAGGACTCAATATATCATGTTCAGAAGGTGTTTGCACGATCCCAAAGATGAGGATCAAGAAAGCCTTAAGGACCATCAAAAGAGCTAAAAAGACATCAATGAGGGGAAAATAATGTGACCTAAGCGCTCAAGTTGGGCTACCCAGTCGGTTGACCTTGTAACAAACCTTAACACAACTCTTATCAAGGCGACCCGCCTAGGTTGCTGAGTTGACCCACCCAAGTCAGATCTAATCCAATCTCTCGAATGCTGTATATTCATAAATTTTCTCTTTCGATTTCCTTTTTCTATATATGAGGATATAATTGTATTAAACTTAGGAAAGCATCTTCATTGTAAAATGTTACACTATAAATTTTTGTGTAACAACATCTCGCACATATGACCTTTTTAATGTCATTAATTATAAAACTCTTTCATGTCATTGTAACTAACTTGTCTGATTTTTTTTTTTTTTTTGGCAAACTCACTTCTATTTCATTATTACTGATTTTTATGTCATTATAACACTCATTCATATCATTACAACTCACTTCTATGACATTTTTTTTATCTAACTCATTTATATATCATTATTTCTCATTTTTATGTTATTATAACACTCTTACTTGTCATTACAACTCACTTCTATGACATTTTTTTAGCAAACTAAGTTTTATGTCATTATTACTCATTTATATGTCATTATAAAACTCTTTCATGTCATAATAACTGACTTTTATGACATTTTTTTTGGAAAACTCATTTATATGTCAATATAAACTTTCTCATGTCATTATAACTGACTTTTATGAAATTTGTAGAGCAAACTCAATCCTATGTCATTACTCATTTATTTCCATGATATTATAAAACTCTTTCATGACATTATTGTAACCTCTTTGACATTTTTTTAGTGAAATCGATCAAGTTTATGCCATTATTACTCAATTTTATGTTACTATAACTAACTTCTATGACCTTTTCTTAGCAAACTCGATTTTTTATCATTATTACTCATTTATATGTCATTATAAACTCTTTCATGTCACTATAATTGAATTATATGACATTTTTTTAGTAAAATTAGTTTTATGTCATTATTACTCATTTATATGTCATTTTTACTCACTTCTATTTCATTCTTTCAGCAAATTTAAGTTGTATCGTCATATCATTTTGTCCTATTTTATTATTATTTGTCAACTCTTGGTCATTTTTTTATAAACCTATTTTATGTCATTATACCTATCTTCCTTAACATTTTTTTAGCAAACTCTGTTCTATGTAAGTATTACTCAGTTCAATGTCATTTTTCAACAAAGTTGTACCATTTTCTCCTGTTTTATTATTATAACCAACTCTTTATATACCATATTATTATTACTCATCATTAATTATGTCATTACTCCATCTGTCTTTTTTTAGTTACTACATTTTACCATTTAGACATGTCTCTTTTTAGTTGCTATATTTGCCAAATATTTCTACTTTTAGTATGTGGTACCACATGTTAGTTACCTTGATACCCTTATTTTTGTCATCATCTCACAAAAAGAAAACTACTTTATGTTTTACTGCTATACTTTTCAATGGTTCCCACTTATTTCCTTCGTCTGTGTGATAAAGTAAATGTAGCAACTAAATAAAGATGGAGGGAGTAGTATTCCATGTCATTTTTGAGCTGTCACGTATTTTTTTTTTATATATATAAATCTGTTTCATGTCATTATAACTATCTTCTATGATATTTTTTTTAGCAAACTCAGTTTTATGGTATTAGTACTTAGTTTCATGACATTATTATTCACTTATATCTCATTTTTTATAAATCTTACCATCATTGCACAAATTGATGTAGCATTATTACTAACCTTTATGTTATTCTATTAATGGACGATATGGATCTTGATCGTGTTCGTACCCTCACCCTTGAACTTAATTTTTGGTTCATTGACCTTCTATGGAGTCTGGACGGGGAAATCTACATTGGATAAGTCCCTACAGTTTCCTAAATATCCAATTAGTTTTATAAGTTTTCTCTAAAAGGCTTATTGCTGATTCAAAAACATATTTTAATAAAACCTTGACATTGGGGTAATCTAATACGCGCTCACACCGCGTAGGTGAAATAAATACACGCCTACAATTTGGCGACTTCACTGGAGAGGATATTAAAAAATGGGTTATGCTATATGCAGCCCTTAGGGTTGCATATAAGACATAAATACGCTACTTAAAATGGAAATAAGTTGTGAATTTATGGAAAATTTTTGCATCAACCGATGTAATAAATGATCAATTAATGCAACTTATTTCCATTTTAGCTTCTTATATACAGCCCTTAGGGCTGCATATAACTTTTCCCTTAAAAAATTAATTTTTTAAATGAGTGGGTGAAACATGAAAAATATGATTCATTCTCTTTTTATGCCTTTGAATAACATATTGTTTTGCATATGCATGGCTATTGTTCAACCACCATAAGGACAATATACCTTGCCTCATTAGCATATGTTCTATGTGTGAGGTCACCCCCTTGGGGTTTACGCTTTGTCCTTCCAAAAAGCTTCATGAGCAATAGTGTTGGATTTTAGTCATAAGCAAACCTACCCAACAATGGCATTCTTCTCTCGTTCCTGACTTGAGAACTGGAGTGCGTCTTACATGTGGCCACCTCTTTAAGCAGAGTTTCGAAGTGTGTCTTAGTCATGTACCCTTTTCAGCCTTACCCTAAACCTGATAAAAGTTGAATGTAGAACTGGACTTTAGGTTGAGAACTCTTGCATCCATGTTACTTGACAAATGTGTATTGTAATTTTTGTCTGCTGCTAATTTATTAAAATATTGATATGCCTAGCACCGAAATTCGAGTCAAAAATATATTGTACTTATCGTCTGAACTTTCGCCAAATTGCCAATATGCATATCGGGAAGCAGTGCGCCAAACGCATTTATTTCTGCCTGGTGCACCGTTCCTGCGCCAGATGGATAGCATGCGCGCCACGTGCACTAAGTTGCGTGGAGCGTATTATATCTATCCCATGTTTATTGTTAATTTATCCATTGTTCCAAGTCTTTAAAAAATAGGGGTCTGTCAATTCGCCAGTTGGTGTTGGTTTGTCAAAATTGATGTAATCACTATGTCAGTCGTAGTGTCCCAAAATCATGTAGAATTCGCTAAAACATCCCCAAATTTTCCAGCAAGGATGTTTATAGGAACATTACGCTAGATGCATGACAATGTGCATGACACATTGCTCCTGCGCTAGACGCACTGGCACCCTTTTGCTGCATGGCGCGCTTCTTGTGCATCTCATTTTTTTTACTAATTCAAACAATATGGTGGTCGATTCCGCATTTTTGTCCTGTCTGCATGCATGTAGAGTTCTTGACCGTTCAGTATGTCCTAGGGTTTAAAATTAACTTCACCTAGCTTCCAAAATAAAACAGAAATCGGCCTTTTTCTTATTTTGAGTCTCACTATTATAAGGTATGATTTAACTGAACGATCATTTTAGGATTTTTCTTTTTTTGTATAAGAATTTCAAGTGTGAGGAGAGCAAGCCTTCATGTACAGGCGTTCCCTGACAAGGGCCTTCATTCAGATAGTGACTGGCGTTTTTTTAGCTATGCATTATACACCTCATGTGGATCTAGCAAGGTAAGATAAACGCCCAAAAAAGGTAAAGAGGATGACGAAAATGGTAAGTTATGGGCCACATAAACTAGCAGGTGGCATAGATACTATAGATTTTCGTAAGAGGCTTTTAAGACAAAGTAGGTTTAGTTAGATTCTTTAGGTAAGAAATCTTTTCTTTTTAGAGAAAGTCAGATATGTCTATCCTCCCAACGAATTACCACATACATTTTAATAAAGAAAACTTTTTCCCATTTTTTTTTTCACAAAACCTTCTCATCTTTTTTTGAAAATTCATTACGATTTGTAAAACACTTTTGCTTTCCAAGTCTCCATTCTATACCTCCGCATACTACTTTCACAATTATATAAATCATCATACACTATCCCATATTTCGATCTCAAAATATCACCACATAATATTTTACACAATATCCATAACAAAAAATATCAGAATAAACTTCCCTCTGCAAAATAAACTTCTTTCCATGAGCATTTCCTTCTCTTGGCAAGAGTTTTGAGCAAATTTAAAACCATTGTCTGAAAATTTACTGTTTTAAAAATATTTCTTCCTTCATTTTTTTCGTTTCTTGTCGTGTCCATTTTTTTAATGAGTCATAAGTCAATGTGTACTTGTCAAATAGGAGAATTGAGAAGACATTAAGTTCATACACATACAAGAGAATTTCCTTCTGTTGAAATAGCTAAAGAAAGGGCACTCTCAGAAACAAACGTGGGTGACAAAAAGATTACTAAGTTAATTGGCATCATCGAGCAACTGTCTAAGAATTTTGTTCTGTTGAAATAGCTGAAGCAAGGGCACTCTGAAGCAAAGTCACTCTTTGTTTGCATCAAGTTGAAAGTGGTGAATCTGCTGGATTCGCCAAACAAGTGGAAAAGGTTGTTCAGGAGGTCACTAACAAGGAATCCTACTTCGAGTTGGATGAGAACAGCAGGTTCAATTCAAGGGAAAATTGCCTGATAAATTTTCCACAAGTGACTTTTCCAAGTTTAAGCCGACTAACAACCCCAAGTATCACTTGAGCAATTTTAGTGCCACTATAATGATCATTATTAAGTTTGTGGATCCTGAATTGTATCTCACGGTATTCCCAATGTCGTTGGACCACATTTGTTAAAACTGGTTCTAATCATTGGATCCCAATAAGTGTTGAAACTTGGGGCGATATTACCAGGGAGTTCATGAAACAATATAAACTTAGGGGGCGTTTGGTTGGGGGGTCTCAAGAAAGGGTAAGGGTGTTATGTAGTGTAAAACTAGCAATTAATATCACAACTCCCAAAGATGGGTTCTTAGAACTGGAGACTTGTGCAACAATGATTGGTTCAAATCCCGACGCAAACTCCTGACCAGCAACCTGCAAAAAAGGGACCCACCCTGGAGGTTTGGGTGGTATTTCCCCCTCCGATGCTTAAGTCAGATATCAGGGATGTAAAGGAACTTTTAGAGAGAGAAGAATTTATGACAGAGTAACAGTACTATGCTCTGAAAAACGTACCTTTCACCCTGAAATCAAGGACTATTTATACTGTTTGAAATGACTGCTGTGCCTTGATGTCACCCTAATTTGGGAGCATCTGATTGGCTAATCAAGGTAGCATGACATGTGGCAGTAATTGATTGGTCAGCACACCTCACTTTCATAAAAAGGTGTAGATTATTGTTATTGGGCCTAAGTACAATTTTTGGGGCCAGAAGAGGGACCTCTAGTACATTTTCTTCATAAAAACGTACTTTTAGGCCTGCCACTTCCAGATCCTTTGTACTTTTACCTCTCTGCATGCACGCCACATGTAAGGCTCCGATGGGGCCACGTGGCAGCACGATAGCCGTTGATTTTTTAGGCTACAACATTTGCCCCTTAAAAGAGGAAGTTATTATCTTTTGGGCGCCAAGACGGTTAATCTTCCTCTTTTAACCGACCTGAAACTGCCCTTCCCCTCATTCAAAAAAGAGGCGCGATTTTCCGGTCTCCATAGGTCAACCTTGGGCACAACGGTTACTTTTCACCGGATGAGGAGGTCATTTTCACCCTCTATAAATATGTGCCTTAGTCGCTCCTGGAGTCATTTTAACATCGCTGAGAAATTTTCTAGAGAGAGAGACTCTGCAGATTTTTACTGAGCTTTTAGAGAGAAGAACAACTCCCGTCCAAATTCTTACTTTGTTCGTCCGAGGCCTCAAGTCATCTTCAACATTCGTCCGAACTTTCTTCTACAGGTATATTCTCAACTCTTTTTCTTGATTGCACACATATTTTAAGAAAATGGATTCGTCCTCTTCCTCGAACAATTCCGGCCGCTCAAGGGTTGGTGCTAACCCTAGAACAGAGGGCCTAACTTCCTCGGCATCTTCTAGAGTTGGTCCTATCCGGCCGGCATGCATTCTTTATCTTTAGCCATGGACGGCAAAGTCAGACGACCCAGTCTTTACCTGTGCAGGGTAATCTGGCGCGCGTCAAGCAAACGGTTCGCATCAGAAGAGGGTTACCATGCCGGCCTCTAGCTCTGAAAGGGAGGAATCCACTGGGCGAATTCCGGCCGAAGGGGAACGAGAGACCCAAAGCGCTCGTCCTAGCCTACCAAACTCCTTCTCCTGAACATGCCGAGGAGGAACCAGAAATCAGGGGCTCCCCAGAAGCCAGCCCGTCCATGCATAGGACGATCTCAGATGAGCCGAGGACGGCTAGCTCTTCTAACCCTGCTAGTGGCTCAAAGGAGCCATCAACCACTTCGTCTGAAATAAGACGGCGGCTAGGTCCCCTTTCTGACCCTAGGTTCATCCTGGCCGATAACACATGGCTGGGACGATTAGGCTCGGACCTTAGACCTTTTTCAGTGGCTATGCCCATGCCTGGCTACCACTTTGTCCTTCCCGGCCGAGAGGACACTATTTTCAGTGCTCCTTCTGGCCATTTTGCAGTTTATCGGCTGGCATTAGATGCCGGCCTGCGCTTTCCCCTTCACCCCTTCATCAGCCAACTTCTTCAGTACTACGGCATAGGACATAATCAGCTTGCCCCTAACTCTTGGCAAAACATCCTTACCTTTCTGGCCGTCTGCAACTTAAAGGGAAAGGACCCTTCTCTGGCCGCTTTTACCCATATTCACTATGTTGCCAAGGTCCCTAGGACCATTGAAGGAAGCTGGCTGAGCGTGTGCAATCGTCAAGGATTCTTGACGTCTTGGGATAAGACTTCCAAGATGCACTCATGGAAGGCGAGTTCCTCTTCGTCCAGGCGCCCAGTAAAGCGTGCAAACCGTCTTCGGTATTTTAGCCGGACAACCACAAACACTGGACGGATGGCCTCATACCTGGAACTGGAGAGTAACTCGCCGAAGAGATGGTGGAGTACTTCCGGATTTCGGAGTATACTATGGAAAATGTTTCTTTCAAGGGTCCGTCCAATTGGATTCCTTTTAAGGAAATGTTTTACCATGACAACTTCCTAGTCGCTGCCGGCTTACGGCAGGACGAGGACAGAGGTATATCAACTAAGAATCTTCCAAGTAAAAATTTCTAGACTTGCTTATCATTCGTCCAACACTTGTTTATTCCCTTTTGCAGATTCAGCCAGGAGCAAACTAAGGAAGTCTTGGATAGGAGACATGAGCTCATCCAGATTTGCGGACACTCTATGGAAGGAGTACAGTAAGTCAGGTGCCGAAAAGAGGGCCGACACTCTGGTAAGTTATTGTATATATATACATTTTTTTTTTTTTTTTTTTTGAACTGGCCGGTCTGCTTCTTTGGAGGTAACCCGTCAAGATGGTGCCTGGACGACTTGTCTACCCATGGGGCAATTCGTCCAGAGAAGCACTGGACGAGCTATCTTCTCAAGAAGCAACTCGTCTAGATTGATTCCTTGACGGCTTGCCTCTTAGGAGGGCAGTCCGTCTAGAATAGCATTGGACGAGTTACTCATCTGAATAGCAACCCGTCCTGGTTGATACCTTGACGGTTTGCCTCTTCGAGGGGCAGTCCGTCTAGAATAGTGTTGGACGAGTTACTCATTTGAGGAGCAATCCGTCCTGGTTGATACTTGACGTGATTCTAATCTTTTCCTTTTTCAGAAAAATGCCCCAACCTCTAAGCTTTGGCCGAAAAAGCCGCAGTAAAGAAACGGCCGGCCGGCACCAGTGAAGCCCCTCCCTCAAAAAAGGCAAAGGGCTTTACTGCTAAGAAGAGGAAGACCACACGGCCGGTTCCCAAGGTCTGATCGACTACCGGCCAAGGAGGAGGCCAAAGAAGAGCCGGCTGAAGTGACTCCCGGCCCTCGTGGCCTATACTGGTCCGGCCGAGCAGCCCACTCCTTCGCAACCTGACGAGGTTGTCATATTGGACGATGCTGGACAATCTTCTCAGCCGGACGCGGCTGTGGACGGGTCCGCCTTTTCTGGGCCAGTGGCCCAACTGTAGGCCAGATGCCGGCTGCTTATAGGACGGCTTCCCGTTCCTCTGGTGAGTCTTACTATTCCAACGTAGTTAGAACACTACGGGTTGGCGGGCGTCCGATGAGTCCGTCCAACAAACAGACCGTGGTTATTCCCATCAGGTGTACTGACGAGTCTAACCTTTCAGATAAAGGGAAGGGTCCAGCTGTTGACGGCTCCCCTAGCCTCTCTGACGATGAATCTTCTCCAGCTTTTGGAAAGATGTTTCGTCGATCGTGAGAAGCTCAAGACTGAGCTGTTCAAGTGCTTTCCCGAACCTTATATCAAGGGGTTAAGGGGAGCATCGTCTGGGCATGTAGGCTACATGTCTCAGCTTGCTGCCGAGGTACATCCTTCTTTATTTAGACGCTTATGTGTTATACTCGACATTTATTTACTTCTTCATCCGTCCTGACATGCCTTATCCTTTCATGTTTTCAGCTTTTTGCTCGCAGCATGATAACAGAGGACTGGGCAAAGGAGCTCAGAAAAGAGAAAAGAAGCTCGTCCACGATGTGACGGCGGCCGCTGATCATGCCCAGTTTGCTATGGCCCAGCAAGAGGTGCTGCATCAGCAGACCAAGGTTGCTGGAAAAACGGTCTGCCGAGCTGGAGTCTCAGATCAAAGTCTACCTTCTTCGGTTGACGGAGATGCTGGACGAACGGGCCTCATTGGAACGTGTCCTGACGGACGAGAGGAACTCAGTCATGACGATGGCTGCTGATTTTTTCAAGGAGAACCTCGTCCTTAAGGTCAAGAACCAAGCCCTTCGTACTGAGGTGGCCGAGACCATTGCTGGCGCCAAAGAGGCTATGAACACCGTCATAGAACCTCAAAGGAATGGGCAGTGCAAGCTTTTGGCATGATGGCCGAAGAGAGGATATCCCCAGATATACTCGTCGGCTGGAGTTCCAAGAGGCTTTGCATAAGGCGACTATATCCGGAGCCGACCCTCCCGTCTTTGAAGAATCTTCTGAAGATGAAGAGGGGAGGACGATGCTGAGGCCCAGGATGAAGAGGACAATGATCCTCCTGCCGCTTAGTTCCTTTGTTGTATCTTGGCCGTGAGCCACTTGTAATTTTCCTCCTTTTGTACTTAGATGAATTTAGGTTGTAATCATCTTTTTTACATTTATGAAAAGCTATCTTTTTCAATCTCTCTTGTTCTATGCTTTACTGTTTTTGACATATTACCTTACAACCTCATATCTATTACAAGTACAAAAACAACTCGTCATAATATTTGGCTGGTCTAATCAACTCTTTTGGCCGATTTCATCTATTACTATATTAAAGCCAAGTATAAAAGTAATCTCGTCAATCATTCTGATCTGACCCAGTAGCTCTTTTCTGGACGTTCATAACCAGATGCTCAAGCAAAGACTGCTTGTAATTTTTGATTTTAAACCAAGTATAAAGTTTGCTCGGCCAGACCTGGGTGTCCGTTCGTCCTTGGACAAAGATTAGTCAATTTATAAATTATGCCCCTATATGCCCCCCTTCTTGGACGAAGAGTTTTTATAACTTTTCCTGTTCAAGAAGGAGTTAAGAGGATAATTTTTAAACAACTAGGACAGCGGTTTATGCCAGAAGCAACTCGTCCAGCTAATATTCTGACGGGCTGCTCTTTGGAGAGCAACTCGTCTGAATGATAGTTGGACGAACTGATTCTTTTGAAAAACTCGTCCATCTTTGTGGAATCATGAAATAACTTGTTCCTTTACTAAGGTTGTTATTTCGAAGTTTTGTGGCTTTTGGACGGACAGTAAGATACCTTTACTAAGGCGTCTTATTTCCAGCCGACCTTGTTCAGGAGATGTTTAACTCTTTAAGTAAACAACCGGCCAAATCTGACATGTTTTATCCGTTTAAGAATGATAACATGTTCAGCCGAACTCCTAATGAAAGGTGCATTGTCTTTTTGCTTTGTAAAATTAGTTAGCTTTTGAGCTAGTATGTAACTTAAGCAAACAATTAAAACAAAGTCATAGAGAAGTAGAATTGTATTATATGAAGTTTGCTTGACGGATAGTCAAGGTACATGTCTACATTCTACTTTTTCATTGTAATGCATTAGAAAAGATTACAATTTAGCTGGGTGCTCTAAACAAAGTATTTCTTCAAAGTGTCAGAATTCCACGTCCTAGGAATAGGACGTCCGTCCAATCCTTCGAGACGAAAGGTACCATTCTGAACGACTTCGATTATCTTATAGGGTCCTTCCCAGTTAGGAGTAAGCTTGCCTAATTCTTTGGCTCGGCCGACCGCTTCCATTTTTCTTAGGACGAGATCTCCCATCTTTAATGGACGTCTAGCAACTCTTTTGTTGAAGTCTCTTGCCATTCTTAACTTATATAGTTGCATCCTCAGCAGAGCATTGCCCCTGACTTCAGGAACTAAGTCCAAAGCCGTCCTAAGAGCTGCCCAGTTAGCATCTTCTGAGTACATCATTACTCTTAAGGTGGGTTCCTCAACTTCAATAGGAAGGACAGCCTCAGAGCCATAAACCATCATAAAGGAGTCTCTCCTGTGGAATTCTTGGCCGTCGTCCTAATTGACCATAAGACCAGCTGCAATTCTTCTACCCAAAGCCCCTTTGCATTGTCAACTTCTTTTTATTCCGGCCGAAAGGATCTTGTTAAAGCCTCCACTTGCCCATTAGCCTGTGGATGAGCTACTGCTGCAAAGTGAGCTTAATTCCTTGGTCGCCAACCATTGACGAAGCTTGGGTGTTTCAAATTGCGGCCCATTATCAAAGACGATCGACTGGGGCATGCCAAACCTTGTAATCAAGTTCTTCCAGATGAACCCTTTGACATCATTGGTGGTGATGCCCCTTAATGCTTCAGCTTCAACCCATTTTGTAAAGTAGTCTACAGCTACTATTACAAATTTCTTCTGGCCGGCAGCAATAGGAAAAGGCCCAAGAATGTCCATCCCCCATTTAGCAAAGGGAAGAGGAAAGAGAATGGGCGTCAAGTAATTGGACGGCTTTTGATGGATATTACCATGCTTTTGGCAACTATCACACTTCTTGGCATAGAGGAGTGCATCTTCTTTTAAGGACGGCCAAAAGTAGCCCGTCCTGAGAGCCCTTTCTGCCAAAGCTCTTCCTCCAATGTGAGAAGCACAAGCTCCCTCATGCAACTCCTTCAAAACGTCCAGACCTTCCTTTCGGCTGATGCACTTGAGAAGAGGCCGATTATAGGATTTTTGTATAAGGTCTCATTCCACAATTCAAACCACTTGTCCCTAGCTTCACATACTTGGCCTTAATGGGATCAAGAGGCAGACGGCCGTTTTCTTGAACTCAATGATTGGACTCATCCACTCATCATCTCGGCTGAGAAACACACTTCTCCGGCCTCAATGCTCTTGGCCGCCTTCACCTCCCAAAAGACTGTTCTAGGAACTCTCCTTCGGCCGAGCTGGCCAGTTTAGAAGGCATCAGCTTGATGGTTTTCTGATCTGGGCACCTGATCTAGGACGAACCTCTTTAAAGACTTGATCTCGTCCTTGACCAAATTCATATACTTGCTCATGGACGCTTCCTTGCATTCAAACTCACCATTGACCTGACTGACAACCAGCAGAGAGTCAGTTTTAGCTTCATTTCCAAGGCCCAGCCGCTTTCACATTTTTATGCCGGCTAAGAGAGCTTCATACTCTGCTTCATTATTGGACGCCTGGAATTGAATTTCATAGCATATTCAATCTTATCCCCTTCAGGAGATTGAAAAATGATTCTTGCCCCACATCCGTTGCAGTAGAGGATCCGTCCACCATAAGGGTCCAATGACGCCTTCCTGCTGTCGGGTCCTGGACGCTTTCTATCGCCGGCCGAGTAAGCTCTACGATAAAATCAGCCAAAGCTTGGCCCTTGATTGCCTTTCTAGGCTCAAATGTTAAATCAAACATATTAAGCTCAACAGCCCATTTTAACATTCGGCCAGAGCATCCATCTTATGCAACACTTGCCTAAGCGGCTGATCTGTATAACAAGAATGCTGTGGCTAAGAAGTAAGGCCTTAACTTCCGGCTAGCCATCAACAAAGCCAGGCC
Organism: Beta vulgaris subsp. vulgaris; assembly: GCF_026745355.1. NCBI lineage: Eukaryota > Viridiplantae > Streptophyta > Magnoliopsida > Caryophyllales > Amaranthaceae > Beta > Beta vulgaris. Next base: position 38,678,928 of record NC_079206.1, on the reverse strand, counting down.
GAATTTCTCGATGGACGAATATCTGTTCTCAGCATCTTTCAGCACATGGCTCACAAAATAGACGGGTATTTGCACCGCGTCTCTTTCAGCCAAGAGGACTGCACTTACGCAAGGTGATACAGCCAGGTATACATACAACTTTTCACCTTCGGCCGGACTGATCAACCTAGGCAGCTGCCGAAGATGTCTTTGACTTGCTGAAGCGCCAACTCAGCTTCTTCCGACCACTCAAACTTGGCATTTTTGTTGATAGTAGCAAAGAAATGGTGACATTTGTCTCCTGATTTTGAGAGAAACCGTCCAAGAGCAGCCAAACAGCCCGTCAACCTCTGAACTTCTTTGACTTTGGACGGCGAAGACATATTCATAATAGCCTGAATTTTGTCGGGATTTGCCTCAATCCCTCTCTGATCAACCAAAAATCCCAGAAATTTCCCAGCAACTACGCCGAACACACATTTTTGCGGATTAAGCTTCAACTTGAATTTTCTCAAGGTGAGGAAGGTTTCCCTCAGATCGTCCAGATGATCTTTCTCTCTTTACTCTTGACGATCATGTCGTCATATAAGCTTCCATATTTCGGCCGAGCTGCGGCTGAAATACCGTATTAATGAGCCTCTGAAATGTAGCCGGAGCATTTCTTAGGCCGAAAGGCATCCTGAGCCATCCATACAGCCCTTTCTCAGTAAGAAGGAAGTCTTATCTTGATCATCCGGCCACATAGGAATCTGATGGAAGCCAGAGTAGGCATCCATAAAGCTCAGCAGGGCATGGCCGGCCGTAGAATCAACCAGACGATCTATTTTTGGCAACGGGAAGCTGTCCTTAGGACAAGCCTTGTTCAAATCTGTATAATCAACACACATCCTCCAAGTGCCATTCGGCTTTGGAACCATCACAACATTTGCTACCCAATCTGGGTAGTATGTTTCCCGGATGAATTTAGATTTAAGCAGCTTTTGAACTTCCTCATCAACGGCCTTATTTCTGGCCCCAGATGCCTCTTCTTCTGCCGAATAGGCTTTTGCCCCGGCTCAATGTTGAGCTTATGGACGGCCACCTCAGGGTCTATCCCAGGCATCTCTTCTACAGCATAGGCAAACACATCTTCAAATTCTCGCAGCAACGCAACTAAGGCGTCCTGAATTTCCGATCTCAAAACTGATCCAATTTTCAATGTCCTTTCCGGACGCTCTGGATTCAAGCAAATCTCTACTGGACTTTCCACAGGCTCTGGACGTTCTAGTCCCAGACTCATTATAGCCATTATCTCAGATGAATGCTTTTCTTCCTTAATAGCCAAACACTTTCTCTTCTTGCTAGGCAAAAGCATGGACGGATTGCTTTCAGGAAGAGGCGACTCCTGAACCTTCTCAATTCCTCCTTAAGCTCACAATCTGGCCTTTAACTTTTTGGCCGAATCATCTTCCTTGTCCTTCTCTTTCCAAGCTGATGGTTTGAGTGTGGTGAGATAGCATTCTCTGGCAGCTTGCTGATCTCCATAAAGGGATCCAATCTTCCCCATCACACTCAAACTTCATAGCATTAAGTGGGTCACAATGACGCCTTGATGTGATTTAAGGTAGGTCCGAGAATGACATTATAAGCTGTCAAGTCTCGTACTACCAAAAATTTCACAAAAAGCGTCCTGGCCGCATCTTTTCTCCAACTCTGACGGGCAAGTGAGGTTCCCATAGGGTGTATGACCCCCGCCAAAACCAATTATAGGATGATTGACCGGCATCAAATCGTTTTTGTCAAACTTTAAACGAGACAAACAATCAGCACTGATGATGTCAGTTGAGCTTCCAGTATCAATCAAAATTCGCCTAACCCTTAGTTGGCAATCTTCATTTCCACAACCAGCGGATCATCATGAGGCGTCCTAATATTCCCCCGGTCCAACTCGCTGACCACTATTTTTGGAAAAGGATCAGACTCGGCCTGGTTGGTGAGCATAACCTGGCTGAGTTCCCTCAAATAGTTTTTGTGGCCGCGATTTGTTGGACCTCCAGCTGCAAATCCTCCTGAGATGACCATCACTACATCATCATCCGTGCTATCTCCGTCCATCTTTCTTCCTTGACGGTTATCCCTTTTCTGAAACTTCCTTCCTGACGAGGGTAGGTAATTGTTCATCTTTCCTTTTCGAGCCAACTCTTCTAGTGCTCGCTTCAAATGCTTGCATTCATTGGTTTCATGCCCACAATCTTTGTGAAAGTGACAATACTTGCTCTTGTCCCTGTTACGTAAGGCGTCTTCATCTCGGCCGGCGCCTTTAGCTCATGCTGATCTTTTATTTCCATCAAAATGGAATATTGATCTTTGTTGAACTCTATTGGTTCAACTGAGGCCGCCGGCTCTGACCGCCTACTTCTCTTGGACGAATGGTCATAGAAGTCATGCCCAAGTCTCAGCCTTCTTGGGCGGATTCTTTTTTGGCTGAACAGCTTCTTCAACTTTCTTCACTTCTGGCTGTTTTGCTTCAGCACAGACCTCTGTGGCATGAATGAATGCTTCAGCCTCCCTCATGCTTCCGTCAAAGTAGTGATTTTCTTCTTCACCAAATCAAACTTAAAACTTCCTGGTCTTAGACCTCTGATGAAGGCGTCAAACGCCACACCCGCATTCAGATCTTGGATCTGCAAGCCTCAGATTAAACCTCTTCACATAACCTCTCAAGGCTTCCTTAGGACCTTGGATGACTTTCCAGGTGCATGCTTTTTTTGTTCTTCCGATTAGCCACAAAGTGACTGGTGAATAATACTAAGTTCAGTAAAATTATTCACTGAATTAGGCGGCAAGTTTGAACCATTTTTGCGCTACTCCTTTCAAAGTAGCTGGGAAATTCTTACACCAAGTAGCATCGTCCACCCCTTGGACATACATCTGATGCTTGTAAGCTGATAGGTGATCGTCCGGATCAGTAGTTCCGTCAAAAGGTCAATGGTTGGGAGCTTAACCTTTGGGAAAGGAGGGGACTCCATGATCCTGACCGAGAAAGGAGTGGGCCAATTGATCTGGAGTGCCGCCACCTGCCCCTCAATGGGTATGTGCTCCTGACGGTACTCTTTTAAAACCGGATTAGATGAGGTGTTAGCTAAGGCTTGACGCCTGTACACCATAGGCTGCAAAACTGTCTTCTCTTGCCTGGGCTGGAAAGCGGATGGACCACGGCTTCGCACCACTGTTCTGGACGGGAGCCTTAAGGACGGATCCTTCATATATGGCGTGGAGCCAGAGGCGAACGCTGCTGCTGCCGCCCTCTTGGCCTCCAAGTACTCCCGGCATCAGTCTCCATCATGTGACCAGTAGGAGGGATATTATCGCTGGACGGACCACCAGTTCCAGTCCATCTTCCTCCTAGAATCACTGACTGCTGGCTGCTTTCCTTTGGAAGGCGGCTAGTCAATTCTGGCCGAGGTGGCCGACTAGGTCCTGGACGACCTCCTTGGGATCGCCCTTTAGTGGCGCAGCTGCCTCTTCTCTCGGACTCATCTGAAAAAATAGCATGTTGTTCTTAATCTGCTCTTCCATAACAGCGGCCATCCTGGCCTGGAAGTCATTCAATACATTTTCCAAATGACCAGCAGTCACTGGACGGTCAAGATTTTCTTGGATGACTGGAGTTACAGTCCTACCCTCGAGTGAACGGCAGCATGGCCCTGATCCCTGCCTCGAGGTGGCCTCTCGTCATCAACGGTATCATCCACCTGAACTCTAAAACTTCTGTTCCTTGCCACATTCGAAGAGTGACAGTCCGTCATTGTTGCGTCTCCCCACAGACGGCGCCAAATGTTATGTAGTGTAAAACTAGCAATTAATATCACAACTCCCAAAATGGTTCTTAGAACTGGAGACTTGTGCAACAATGATTGGTTCAAATCCCGAAGCAAACTCCTGACCAGCAACCTGCAAAAAAGGGACCCACCCTGGAGTTTGGGTGGTATTTCCCCCTCCGATGCTTAAGTCAGATATCAGGGATGTAAAGGAACTTTTAGAGAGAGAAGTAGAGAGAGAGAGAGAAGAATTTATGACAGAGTAACAGTACTATGCTCTGAAAAACGTACCTTTCACCCTGAAATCAAGGACTATTTATACTGTTTGAAATGACTGCTGTGCCTTGATGTCACCCTAATTTGGGAGCATCTGATTGGCTAATCAATAGTGGACACGTGGCATATTGATTGGTCAGCACACCTCACTTTCATAAAAAGGTGTAGATATTGTTATGGGCCTAAGTACAATTTTTGGGGCCAGAAGAGGGACCTCTAGTACATTTCTTCATAAAAACTACTTTTAGGCCTGCCACTTCCAGACCTTTTGTACTTTTACCTCTCTGCATGCACGCCACATGTAAGGCTCCGATGGGGCCACGTGGCAGCACGATAGCCGTTGATTTTTTAGGCTACAACAAAGGGAAAGAGCCTTAATGAAACCCTTTTATGTTGTTTGTTTCACCACTTTAATGAAACCTTTTACCCTTTTTTCCTATTATCTTACCCCCAAAGTCCTCTAGTTTGATTACCCCACCCCCCCAAGGGTTTTGAAAACCCTTACCCCAGCTGATTACCTAGCTCTCTCTCTCCTCTTGTGCACTACCCCCTTCAACATCACGTGTCTGCCGACGTGTTTGAACCCACGGTTGCTGACCTGACCAGTGCCGACATCGGACCACCGCGCTGAATTGGGACCACTGCGCCGGGTGGGGACCACCGCGCCGTCTCCAACAACTCCAAATTCCGGCGAGATATCTAAGTACCACTCATTTTTGCTCTGTTTTTGTTTCTTCTCCGGCGATATATGGCTTTGCTCTACTTTTGCTTTCTTCTCCGACGAGATGTAATTTTGCTGCAGTTCTACTTTTTTTAAAAAAAAAAAAAATTATTGCAATGAAAGATTTGAGCACTGTAATTTTGCTGCACTTCTACTTTAAAAAAAATGGCAATGAACGGAACACTATAATTTGAGCACTGTTATTCGTGATTTACTTTTGTTGCACTGTTTTTATGGTGAGCACTTAACAGAATAGTTCTACATATATGGAAGGATTCTTGTTCGTTTAGTAAAGTTCAGATCCACTTCCTCCACTTTTTGGCTTGAGTTCTTCATAACTTTCAATAAAAATAATGAGAATAGTGGGCATTTCTTTCTCAAATACGAGCCATCAAAACAACTATAATCTACTCAAGTTACTCAAGGAAATGGTATTTTGAACTTTAAGTTATAAAATAGGTTCAGTGAGTATAATTATAGGTCAAAATAACTATAATCTAATAAACTGGTTGATTCCCTTTGTTTAAAAACCAAACAGTCACAAAGGGAATCAGGGAGTATACCATTCCCTTTCACGGTTGGAACCAAACAGACAAGGAAATTCAGGGTCATTCCTTTCCTTTCTCCTTGTAACCCTTTCTGGTTTCCTTTCCCTTACCCCTATACGAACCAAACGCCCCCTTAGTGCTTTAGTCCAAACCTCAATAAGGGAATTGGAAATATTGAAGTAAGAAAATAATAAAGGCTTTACCACCTACCTTAATAGGTGGAGAGAGAAGTCCTCTCACATGGTCTCCGGGCCTCCTCATGAAGACCTCGTTCGTATGTTCATCACCAATTTGTTACTTAAATACAAAAACCATCTCAAGTATTTAGGTAGCGAAATTTTTACAAAGTTGTATGTTACATGCGTGCAAATTGAACACGACTTGTTGAAAAATTCCCAAAATGAGAACAATCGTTAGAAGGGCAATAATAATAACAAGAACAAAAATGAATATGGATCCACTTCTAAAAGTTGAGAGGTGAACCTTCTTAAGTCACCAAAAAAATCCTTCTAGAGGAGGCAAGGGAGTACACACACTCAAATAGGCATGTCATATGCCACAAATTTTGATCGCCTTTACTTAAAAGGCGCTCTATTTCCCATTGGACCAACTCCCGATCCAGAAGAAAATAAAAGGGGCCAAAATGGGACAAGAATGATTACTGCAAGTACCACTGAGGAAATGGTCACAAAACTGACGAATGTTTCAAGCTGAAAAATGTCATCCAAGACATGGTTGATGAAGATAGACTTCCCATTCCTCCTGCAGAGAAGAAACCTAACAACCAAAAAATGGGCCATTAAACAAAGTCATGGCTATCTCCAAGGCCATCTCTATGTAGACCTTGGTCAAGTCTTCGGACTATGAAAGTTAAGTCTTAGGACTACACAAGTTTATTCCCTAGGTCTACTTTGCATTTGTATGTAAACCCTAATCAATTTGTCGGTCTACAAAATTTAAGTATTAAGATTATAAGAGTTCATTCCCTAGCCCTAATTTACATCTCAATGTAAACCCTTGTCAAGTATTCGGACTACCAAAGTTAAGTCTTAGGAATAGAAAATTTCATTTCCTATTTCTAGTTTGCATCTTATGTAAACCCTGGTCAAGTATTCGGGATATGAAAGTTAAGTTTTAAAACTATAAAAGTTAATTTCCTAGGTACAACTTGCATCTCTATGTAAAACCTATTCATTTCATCAATTTATAAAAGTTAAGTCTTAGGACTATGAAAATTCATTCCCTGGGTCTAGGTTGGATTTATATGTAAACTCTAGTCAAGTCTTCGGTTAATAAAACTTCTTTATTGGGACTATAATGTTTATTCCAACTTCTAATTTGCATCTCTATGTAGACCATAGTCAAGTCTTCGGACTATGGAAGTTAAGTCTTAGGACTAGACAAGTTTATTCCTTAGGACTACTTTGCATCTCAATGTAAACCCTATTCAATTCATTGGACTACAAAATTTAAGTTTTAAGATTGTAAATGGTCATTTTACACAAAAGCCGAAAGTAACATTTGGCAACTAATAGATTCCTCTCATGAGCGTCGTATGACATTACTGAACTCCCTTACGAAAATGAATGTGTCATCCGACACATCCTTTGAAAGATTGATTAACTTCCTGACTGTTGACAAGCCAGTCCAAGGAAAAGTAATTCCCTTTACTAACTATGACCTCCCTTTCGAAATCAATAATCATAACAAGGCTCCACATCTTACTGTAGCATGCATGGGCATGAATGTCCCGACAACATTAGTAAATAATGGATCTGTGATCAATGTGTGTCCATTGCGAACTCTGTGCTGTCTAGGTTTTGAGGATGTGGATTTCATTCCTTCCCACCAAGGCATCCAAGCATATGACAATTCTCGTTTATAGCCCCAGCTATCTTTGTAGGGGTTATAGAAAAGTGCATAATCTTCTAGGTCATTGGTATCGGCCTCATTCAACCTACTATTAGGATGAATATGGCTTCATGAGCTTGGTGCAGTTCCATCTTCCTTGCATTACAAGGTAAAGATGATTGTAGATGGCATTCCCATAACACTTGATGTCTCTACAATGAAAGTACAGGTAGTAGATGAGCCTCTCATTCACATAGATCATGATGAAGAGGACGAAGATCTTCGAGGTTTCGTTCCCGAAGAAGTATCCATCATATAAGTGGACTTAGCGTCATTCGGTTTTGATTACTTCTCCAACTTAGCGATCAATTATTTTATGCACCAGAAATGACCCTTCCCAATCATGTCATTGGGTAGTAAGAAGTTTAGAGCACCTCCTATCACGGATTCCAAATCAGTGGAAAATCTATTTGGCTTAGGATGCAAGCCTACCAGGAAGGAGCTTAGAGAGTGTATCGCACAATGAATAACCTATCACAACACCAAGGACATAGACAATATACCCTTTTCCTCCCTATCAACCCACTCTAAATGGGCAATTTCTAAGGGAAGTAGAAGATTATCCTTGTTGTGAATTCCCTGAACCATTACCAGGCTCAAGTTGGAGTGATCTACCCAGGATGTGAGATGTTCCTAGATTATCACTTTCTGGAAGAAGGAATTCATGATCCCATAATTAAACAGTTAATCTAAGATTATTTAGACTACAAGGCATTGGGACTTCTATTGGCTCAAGAAAGAGTCGAATGCCCAAACACTACTCATATTTAGGTTGTACTACAACATGAAGCCTTCAACCCTGCTATGATAATCACTCTTACAAGTGGCACTATGTAAGGATGGAGGAAGACTATCAAACTAAATACTCTAATAAGATAATCTTCACCACTAGGGAAGGGCCGATGTTAGAAGAGTCTAAGTCGTCTGAGTGAGAGTCTAAGTCTAAGTCTTTTGAGTCTAGTGTTCCAGTTGGGAGTATGTATGAGTCTGTTAATCCTAGTGTCCAAGTAGAGTCTTTACTTTCTACCAAGTCATTGTTCAACACAATGATTTATGATTTTAATAATATGAACTCATTTGCTTATGACTTGTGTGGTATATGTACCTCTTCTTTTCCTTCTCCTTTCGATTGCAACAATGAATATGAAAAAGAAATAATTAAACTTGTGGAAGAACATGAAAATAAGACTCCAATCATCGAAGAAACAGAAAAAATAAATCTTTTAGATGATAATGAACTAGAGGAGGTAATAATTGCATTAAAATTAAACAGATGCGAACAAGCCTAATTAATCAAATCATTAATTGAATATATCATCGTATTTGCATGGTTTTTCTAAACATGCCAGACATTGACCATGAAGTCGGTCAACATACCATACCCCTAATTAAAGGCATGAAACTTGTTAAGTAAAAGTTGTGCAAAATGAAACCCGAAGTAGCCTTAAAAATTAAAGAAGAAGTTACTAAACAACTTAATGTTGGTTTTATTCAAGTAGCTAACTACCCAATACCTAATGTTGTGCTTGTGGCTAAAAAAGATGGCCTAGAGTTAGGATGTGCTTAACTATAAAGACCTCAATAAAGCAAGTCCTAATAATGGCTTCCCCTTACCTCACATAAATATCCTAGTAGACAATACTGACAACCATGCCCTTCTCTCCTTTATGGATGGGTATATAATCAGGTAAAAATGGCTGAGGAGAGGACATGGAAAAGACCACATTCATCACACCGATGGGGACCTTTTGCTACACTATTATGTAGACCCTAGTTAAGTCTTCGTACGATGAAAGTTAAGTCTTAGGACTATACAAGTTTATTCCCTAGGTCTACTTTGCATCTCTATTTAAACCCTAGTCAATTTATCGGACTACAAAATTTAAGTATTAAGATTATAAGAGGTCATTCCCTAGCCTTAATTTGCATCTCAATGTAAAACCTTGTCAAGTATTCGGACTACCAAAGTTAAGTCTTAGGAATAGAAAATTTCATTCCTTATTTCTGGTTTGCATCTTATGTAAACCCTGGTCAAGTAATCGGGCTATGAAAGTTAAGTTTTAAAACTATAAAACTTGGTTTCCTAGGTACAACTTGCATCTCTATGTAAAACCTATTCATTTCATCAGTTTATAAAAGTTAAGACTTAAGACTATAAAAATTCATTTACTAGGTCATGTTGGATTTATATGTAAACTCTAGTCAAGTCTTCGTTTAATAAAAGTTATTTCTTGGGACTATAAAGTTTATTCCAACTTCTAATTTGCATCTCTATCTAGACCCAGTCAAGTCTTCGCACTATGGAAGTTAAGTCTTCGGACTATACATGTTTATTCCCTAGGTGTACTTTGCATCTCTATGTAAACCCTAGTCAATTTGTCGAACTTTAAAATCTAATTATTAAGACTATAAATGTGCATTCCCTAACCCTTACTTGCATCTTATTGTAAACCCTAGTCAAGTATTCGTACTACCAAAGTTAAGTGTTAAGAATAGAAAACTTCATTCCCCATTTCTAGTTTGTATCTTATGACGATAAAAGTTCGTTTCATAGGCACATCTTGCATCCTTATGGAAACCCTATTCAAGTCATCAGTTTAAAAAATTTAAGCCTTAGGACTATAAAAGTTCATTCCCAAGGTCTAGCTTGGATCTACATCTAAACTCTAGTCAAGTCTTCAGATAATAAAAGTTATTTCTTAGGACTATACAATTCATTCCTACTTCTAATATCCATCTCTATGTAGACCCTAGTAAAGTCTTCGAACTATGAGAGCTAAGTCTTAGGACTATAAAACTTTATTCCCTAGGTCTACTTTGCATCTCTATGTAAACCCTAGTGACTTCGTCAGACTATAAAATTTAAGTATTAAGACTATTAATGTTCATTCCCTAGGCGTAATTTGCATCTCAATGTAAACCATAGTCAAGTATTCAGACTACCAAAGTCATGTCTTAGGAATAGAAAATTTCATTCCCCATTTGTAGTTTGCAACTTATGTAAACCCTGGTCAATTGATCGGACCATAAAAGTTATATTTTAGGACTATAAAAGTTCATTTCATTGGCACATCTTGCAACTCTATGTAAACCACAGTAAAGTCTTCAGTTTATAAAATTTAAGTCTTAGGACCATAAAAGTTTATTCTCTAGGTCTAGCTTGGATTTATATGTAAACTATAGTCAAGTCTTCGGATAATAAAAGTTATTTCTTGTGACTATAAAGTTCATTTCTACTTCTAATCTCCATCTTTATGTAGACCCTAGTTGGATCTATATGTAAACTATAGTCAAGCCTTCGGATAATAAAAGTTATTTCTTGGGACTATAAGTTCATTTCTACTTCTAATATCCATCTCCATGTAGACCCTAGTTAAGTCTTCGGACTATGAAAGTTAAGTCTTAGTAGGACTATAGAAATTTATACCCTAAGTCTAGTTTGCATCTCTATGTAAACGCTAGTGAATTCGTCGGACTACGGAATTCAAGTATTAAGACTATCAATGTTCATTCCATGGGCCTAATTTGCATCTCAATATAAACCCTAGTGAAGTATTTAGACTACCAAAGTTATGTATTAGGAATAGAAAATATCATTCCCTAATTCTAGTTTGCATCTTATGTAAACCCAGGTCAAGTCATCGGACCATAAATGTTAACTTTTAGAACTATAAAACTTCATTTCATAGGCACATCTTACATCTGTATATAAACCCTAGTGAAGTCTTCAGTTTATAAAAGTTAAGTCTTACGACTATAAAATTCATTCTCTAGGTCTAGCTTGGAGCTATATCTAAACTCTAGTTAAGTCTTCAGATAATAAAAGTTATTTCTTGGGACTACCACTACTACAAAAGGAGTGTTATCGCGACGCTTTTTAACCCATTTGGCGACACCAAAAAGCATCCCTAAATTTGCTTGCGATGCTGTCTAACATAGTCCCTAAATTTCTCAACGCGTAAAAGCGTCTCCATTAGCAATGACCTACACCTTACCACGTCTAAATTCTGGACGCTTTTTGGCGTCATGTAAAGAAAAGTTGGCTTCAAAATTAAATATTTGTTTGGCAAAATTTCTTGACACAAAAAAAACGTTTCGATTTTTTTAGTCTCTTTCTACTATTTTCCCAATTTAACAAATCTATATACATATACACACATTTACTTTAGGATAAAACCAACAACGAAACTTGAAGATTAAATAAAATAATTATACTTTGATAACTTAAAATATGTACAATAGTATAGTTGAAATCACTACTTGTATAAATCATATTATATACATAATGTTAACCAAGCCAAAATCCTAATAAATTCAATTTGTCAAAAACATCATCAATCATAAGTATACCGTATCTACTCACTAAGCCAAGAAAACTAAAACCTATAAAAGCTAACGAGCATCTAGTTAGATATGTATGATGCTAATTTGAAGCTCGATTTACTGGTGTCCTTTGTTCTCTTGTTGCACCTTCGCCATCTTAGATAATCTTGAAGAAAACCAAAAACGTAATAAGTACATATAACACAAAAGTCAATTGATATCTATAAAAACCTTGATCACGAGCATTTTAAGATACGTAATTTATTATTACATAAACAACTAAATATTTTCTCTATACTTTAGTTATAAAAAAATAGAACTTTCACCATTCTACATCTTAAAAAGAAATGTAATGAATACACAAGCTAAAAAAGTTTCAATTATATGAATGATCCTAACTATACAAGTTGCTACTGGATTTATTTTTTTCATGTTTGATTGATTAGTTTGTTGTGTAATCTGCACACTCTAAAATGAACCAACTTATAATCCAAAATCAGATCAAAGAGTGATATAACAAGGCTAATATATACTAGGTAATTAGCATATACTAACCAGTTTCGAACAAGAGCATCAAGGTAATAAGCAACATCACCTAGGCACCAAGAGGAAAATGACGTACTTAAAGTCTACAAAACATTTAGACTATAACTTGTAACCTTTGCATCTTTTGTATCACATGACTAACATCCACAAGGTAAGTGAATTCACGTGACTAACTGGAGTACATAATAGATTAGACTATAACTTGTAACCTTTCGTATCTTTACATAGTTGTTTAAAGAAAATATAGTGTTGAGCAAGTAGAAGTTCACATATAAGTATAAACTTTGACTTATACCAGTGCAACAAGGGTTGCGCTGCATTGTACAACATAGCCCGTAGAATATTTATGATCATGCAGATAAGGTAGACCATTAGCCAACAACAAAAATAAATTTAAGAAGACTAATTAATTTAGACCCCACCACCGCCACCACCAACCCCACCCCCTACGCCCTCCCTCTTATAGAAAAAATATATTGGATCATCTTCAGGTCATCCAAAAGATTGCACAATTTCATCTTATATCATATTTTAGTAGGGTGTAGAGGTTTCAGCACAGCCTTTTGGCAATTTTCTTTTGTCAAATATTACGAGGTGGATTAAGATGATTAGAGTTAAAACACTGGTTGAATTTCAATAACGAAGGGATCAGCATTACAAGTTAATCAACAACAAAAGCAATATAGATTTGATTGGAAACAGTAAAGTTTAAAAGAGTATTGACATACTTTGGAGGAATATCTGGGGGAGAACCTACAGTTTCATATGCATACTCCGGCTTGCAAGTAATCTTAGCTATTTCCCCAACCTGAAAAAACCACATAATGACATTAATTTGACAATACTGCTTGGGAACTGGTAGTATGGGGGCTCAGAAAGAAGCAATCAGAAGCCTAACCCTCATAGTTTTGACAGCAACATCCCATGCCTTGATCATCATGCCCTTCCCAATCTCAAATGAGAAAGTAGTATTGCCTTCATGTGTACTATCAAAGATTTCACCCGTTTCAGCCAGAGTATATATCCTCATAATGTATTGCCACACTAAAAAAAATATACAAACATATATTATGCTGGGTTAATAATTTTCTTTCTTTCCTTCTCCATGATCAAGTAAACGACCTATATATTATCAAGCGCTGAAAAGAATTGGGGCAGGGTAGAGGGCCTTTGGTTCTCAACTGTCCACTACTAATACGATAATTGATTATGTATTCTATATGATGATCAGATTGATCACATGAGAATACAACATAAAGCTCCTTATTCTTCCAAGATGTTAATACATCAGAATACAAGATGATAATCAGATCAGTCAAACATATGAAAATTACAATTATATACGAAAGTTGGTTTTATTTAATCTCAGCAAAGATTTTGATGCTTCACCTTTCTCTTTTTTTCTTTCTCTGAACAAGGCCTTCAGTTGTGCCTTAATCTATATTCTATAGTATTTGGTAATGCGATAGGCAAACAGCATTGATAAATTCCTCATCTGATTCAAGAGCTTTCATTGAGTCAGGAGGTAAACATATCTCCAAATCCACACTTCCTCCACCCTCGTAGCCTTCATAAGAAGTCACCTTTCCTACAAATTTATTCGCGTACCCACTACGAAGAGCAACTGCTTTTCCGAGCCCAAATTCATTCCCGTACATGTCAAATCTTGGCGAGCTTCCCATCATCACACTGTAACAATCAAACAGCTTATCAAGCTGGAAAACAACGGGTGATTTGAGCCATCCACTAATTGATATGAAGGTTGAGGACAAAGAATTCAGAGACGATTTCCTAAATTCAGATTAAAATCTTACAATTCAAGAAAAAACTACGATAATTCGCAACAAACCTAGATTTCGGTTGATTCGCAACAATCCTTAGCCTACTGAAGACGATTCGCAACAATCCTTGGCCTACTGAAGACGATATTGAAATCTCATAGATTTCGGTTGCAAATTGATCGTTTTCGCGCAGCTTGTAGTTGGTTCAAGACTGATGAGAGGTAAGAGATCAAGAATTCAATGGAAAGTCGAAGATGCAGAAAGAAAAGGACAAGGATTACAAAGAGAGACGACAAAATTACCTGATGAATTCACATGCCGGTGAGTAAATTGAGAAGAATCAGCGTTGATGAATTCACATGCCAGTGAGTGAATTGAGTGAATTGGGAGACGCTAGGGTTTGGTGTTAGACGTGGATCGAGTGGGAGTTATAAGAAGTGATTTTTTTTTTTTTTTTTTTGACAACAGCATAATAATATAGAGATAAAAACAAAATTACATCCTAGAGCCCTCCTTTCTTGCCTTGACGGCAAGAAGGTGGGCTTTTTTTACTTTGTCTCTATTAACATTAAGTATTCTAAAGGAAATAAAGTTTTTTGCTAGTTTTTTGATATCCATTAGGATTGTTTTTGTCGATGAGAGCGCATCTTTTGTTTTACATAAACCTTCTACCAGCATTTTGGAATCCGTCCAAACTTCCAGATTCCTAATTTCCTTTTTCATGCCTTCTTTTATACTGAGTATCATTCCTAGGGCTTCAGCTTGAGCAGCAGAGCTTGCATTTATGATTTCTCCTCCTCGCGCCACCTCATCACTTCTTTCCTGTATCACCCATCCAAAAGCTGCAGTTCCTGGGTCATCCTTCAACTTTCCATTTGCCTTCCATGCTCCATCTACAATTAGAGTGGCATGATCCATCTGGCTGGTCCAGTGCGGGCTCCAACAAATTTGTTCTAATCTATCTTCAGTGGTTTTCACTCTTGCCTCAGACCCTATCTTTCTAGTCTCCCACGCAATTTTCCATACTCTCTCTTTCTATTTTTCCACAATATTCAGCGCTTCCTCCGGAATGAACTGGCTATTAGGATTGAAGGTTTTTTTGTTCCTAATCAACCATATGCTCCAAAGGATGCCCATAAATTCAGCCGCTCTTTCATCATCCTTTGAGTTTTCCTTCATGAAATACCACAGCCAGTTCCTAGTCCATAGTGCTATTGATAGGTTGTTAGCTTCCGAGACATTGATCCCTAAGTTCGAGCAACGCCAAATCCTTTTCGTTATCTCATAGTCTCTAAAAAGATGAGTATCCGATTCCTCTTCGCGCCCACAAAAGGGGCAAGGACTCTCGCTTAGGATTTTCCTTCTCCTAAGGTTTACTCCGGTGGCTAATGCACCATTTGCTAGCTTCCAATAGAAAAATTTCCATTTTGGCCAGAATTTTTGACTCCAGAATCTCTTCCAGAATATTGCAGTTTTGGGCTCTACAACGTTTTTCGTAATATCAAACCAGTACCCCGACTTGGTTATGTAGTTCCCATGTTTTGTACCTGTCCATCTGAGTTCATCTTCCAAATTTTCCTCTGGGATGTGGATGGTTTTGATCATTTTTATAGTTTGTGGTTCAAACCATTTATTCAGAATGTCTTCATCCCAGTGATTATTTCCCGTTATCAGATCACTCACCCAAATTGGTTGATCTTCTTGCATGGTATTATCACAGCTTTTAAACAATATCTGTTTCTCCCCAACCCAAATTGAGTCTAAGATCTTTGTGTTCTTTCCATTTCCCACGGTTTTTCCCACTCCTGACGCCATGGCTTCCACACTTTTCATGATACTTCTACCTCCCCAAGAGCTAATCCTAGGTATCTTCCCACGCAAGCTATTTTCAAACCAGTTCTCTGAGTACTTTGCTCTGAAGAGTTTGCTAACTAGGAGGTTAGGGTTGTTTTGGATTCTCCAAGCTTGCTTGAATAGGATTGCTTTGTTTTGTGCAATTAGATTTCTCAGTCCTAGACCCCCTTCATGCTTGTGTTTTTCCAGTAGGCTACGCTTCCTCCAATAGATGGGTTTTTTCCCATGACTTGAGCTCCACCAGAATTTTAGGAAAATTGAAGTAGTTTTATTGAGTATCTTTTTCGGGAGCAGGTAAGTAGCCATTATATGGGAAGCAAATGCAATAAGAATGCTATTAATGAGTAGCATTTTCCCTACTTGGTTAAGGGTTGAGAATTTCCATGAAGAGATGGTGGAAGCGACCTTCTCTGGTAGGTCTTTGAATGTGTGAAGAGAATGGCCTGTAACGTCCATAGGGCACCCCAAGTACTTTCCCAGTTTGTCTTTATTCCCCACTTTCAGTCCTTTTCTTAAGATCCGGATAAACTTCCTAGGTGTATTCTTGCTAAAGACAGTGTAGGATTTCTCCACATTTATCATTTCCCCTGATAGATCACAAAACGTATTCAAAAGTTTCCTTAAGTTCCAGATGTTATCAATGTTTCCTTTCAAGAAGAATAATGCATCATCTGCAAAGAAAAGGTGAGAAATTTCTGGGGCCTTTCGATTGACTCTCAACCCTTTGATCAATCCAAGGCTTTGTTGTTGGGAAATTTTCTTTGAGAGCACTTCCATACAAAGTATGAATAGGTAAGGGGAGAGGGGGTCTCCCTGCCTAAGGCCAGCAGTAGGTTTGATTATACCCGTTGGTTCACCATTTACAAGCACCGAATATGTGACGGTTGTCACACATTCCATAATAAGTTGAATCCAACGTGGTGGGAACCCAAAGGCTGCTAGGGCTTCTTTGATAAAAGGCCAACTCACTCTATCATAAGCTTTATTCAGGTCAAGGTTTAGGATTGCACTATAGTTAGCCCCTTTCCTAGCTTTTTTAACATAAGAGAGCATCTCGTGTGCTATCAGGCAGTTGTCGTTTATGGATCTCCCCTTTACAAAAGCATTTTGGCTTTGGCCAATAAGGGAATCCATTAACGGTTGTAATCTAACAAGGCATTTGGCAATGATTTTGTAAGAGGTATTGCAAAGACTAATAGGTCTGAATTGGTTTACCTGCTCCGGTCTATGAGTTTTTGGAATCAGCGCGATGTAGATGCTATTGGTTTCTTTTAGCATGAATCCTCCGTCGAGGAAATTCTTTGTGGCGTTGCTCATATCATCGTTGACCAGTTCCCATTTCTTTTGGAAGAACACAGGAGGAACCCCATCAGGTCCTGGGGATTTAAGAGGAGCCATACTGAACATAGCATTCCTAATCTCCTCCTGTGAGAATGGTTTGTCCAAGTATGCATATTGGGTTTCAGAAAGCTGATTGAGGTTGTTGAACCAATCCTCATATTCATCAAATGTGGTCCTCTGACTATCGGGCTTGAACAACTTTGAGAAGAATTTTACAAATTCTTCTTTTATTTGATCTTGGTTTTGGACCCAATTTCCATCTTCATCTTTGATGGCACGAATATCATTCCTTCCTTGTCGAGTCTTTGTGCTTTTATAGAAAAAACTCGTCTGCTGGTCCCCCAACTTATCCCACTTTGTTCTTGCTCGTTGTTTCCAGTATTCCAGCTTGATGTCCGTTGAGGCTCTCATTTTATCCCTGCTTGATCTTCCTTGTACACGATTTTCCAATGAGGAAAGATCTTCCTGCTCTTTCGTTAGCTCCTTATTCATTTTGTCCCATTGTATCTTATGTTCGACTTTGAAATCCAAGCACCACTTCTTGCATTTTTTTGAGACTGATTGGAGCTTTCTTTGGACTTGGAACATGGCAGAACCTGTTCTTGTTTCCTTCCATGCATCTTGTATTATTTTATCCATTGCGTCAAATTCCAGACATCACGCTTCAATTTTGTATGGACGATTTTTCTTTTCCAGCATGGGTTGACAATCCACTATGATTGGGCTATGATCAAATATAAAGATGGGAAAATTGATGGTTATGGCATTTGGATATTGGGTTTTCCATGCATCATTACAGTAGGCCCTATCCAATCTTTCAAGGATTTCTTTGTCTCCTTGTCTATTGTTAGTCCAAGTAAACTTAACTCCATGGAAATCCAGGTCCATGAGTCTACATTCCATTTTCCAAATTGAGAAATCAATGGCTCCCTTTATTTGGGTGTTACCACCCAGCTTTTGGTTTCCATATCCGACTTGGTTAAAATCTCCTAGAAGGAGATGTTTCCCCGGGTGTGACCAGAGGAAAGCCTTTATCGTGTCCCATACTTCTGTACGTTTTTCAAAGCATGGAGCACCATATACACAAACGACGTAGTAAGCAACATTACATTCATCTTTGATTTCACAACATACATAATTTGCAGAAATAAAAAGGATGGATACATCTAGAGATTTATCCCAGCCCAAAATTAGACCCCCAGAGAGGTCTTTAGAATCGTACCCAGCCCAACTACTAAGACCTAAACTAGAAAAGAGTGGCTCTACATCCTTCACTGAGCTCTTAGTTTCAGATAAAAATAAAAGACTTAAAGCATTGCTACTGACAAACCATCTAAGGAAAGGAACCGTCAGGGTGTCAGTAGACTTAAGCCCCCGGCAGTTCCAAGCTTTTGCTCTCATATTGTTGTGGGGGGTTGTATTGGGCCATATAAGAAGTGATGATGTGCGGTTTTCATGAAAAACGAAGTCGTGCTGCACACGTGATTTTTGGACGCGAAAATGCGTTGTCAAACTTGTCGACGCTTTTAGGCGCTGAGGTGAGGCGCAAACTTTTTACCCCGCCCAACGCCTATACTGTGGCGTCAAGCAATAAGAGTTGCGATAACACTTCTTTTGTAGTAGTGTACAAAGTTCATTCCTACTTCTAATCTCCATCTCTATGTGGACCCTAGTCAAGCTAAGTCTTCGGGCTTTGAAAGTTAAGTCTTAGGACTATAGAAGTTTATTCCCTAGGTCTACTTTGCATATCTATGTAAACAGTCGTCAATTCATTGAACTACAAAATTTAAGTATTAAGACTATAAATGGTCATTCCATAGCCCTAATTTGCATCTTAATGTAAGCCCTAGTCAAGTATTCGTACTACCAAAGTTAACTCTTAAGAATAGAAAATTTCATTTCCTATTTCTAGGTTTTATCTCATGTAAACTGAGGTTAAGTAAACAGACTATAAAAGTTAAGTTCTAAAACTATTAAAGTTCATTTCCTAGGCACAACTTGCATCTTTATGGAAACCTTAGTCAAGTCATTAGTTTATAAAAGTTAGGTCTTAGGACTATAAAAGTTCATTCCCTAGGTCTATCTTGGATCTATAAGTAAACTCTAGTCAAGTCAAAAGTTATTTCTTGGGACTATAAAGTTCATTCCTACTTCCAACCTCCATCTCTATGTAGACCCTAGTCAAGTCTACGGACTATGAAAGTTTAGTCTTAGGACTATACAAGTTTATTCCCTATATCTAGTTTGCATCGCTATGTAAACCCTAGTGAATTCGTCGGACTACAAAATTTAAGTATTAAGACTATCAATGTTCATTCCCTAGGCCTAATTTGAATCTCAATGTAAACCCTAGTCAAATTTTCGGACTACCTAAGTTATGTATTAGTAATAGAAAATTTCATTCCCTATTTCTAGTTTGCATCTTATGTAAACCCAGGTCAATTCATCGGAACATAAAAATTAAGTTTTAGGACTACAAAACTTCATTTCATAGGCACATCTTGCATCTCTATGTAAACCCTAATCAAGTCTTCAGTTTATAAAAGTTAAGTCTTAGGATTATAAAAGTTCATTCCCTAGGTATAGCTTGGATCTATATATGTAAACTCTAGTCAAGTCTTCGTATAATAAAGTTTTTTCTTAGGACTATAAAATTCATTCCTACATCTCTATGTAGACCCTAGTCAATTTCTGGTAGTGGTAGATCGTTTAACTAAATCTACGAATTCAAACCTTTGAAGAATACTTGGTTGCTGGATCAATTGGCTAAAGCATATGTGAATTGGGTGCTGAAGTATCATGGCGTGTCTAAGGACATTGTTTCGGATCGTGATTTGCAATTCTTGTCCGACTTTTGGCAGAGTTTGAAGAAGACTTTAGGCACTAATATGTTAATGAGTACAGCTTTTGATCCGGCTACAAAAGGGTGAACAGAACGAACAATTTCAACTTTAGAGGATATGTTACGATATTATGTCATGGAGTATCAAGGAGCATGGGATGATTTCCTGGATTTCACTAGAGGAAAAAAGACCAAGGGATGCTGTCTCAAATGGCCTAAGGGCTGCGATTTTTGACCGCATCCCTTGACATAGCAGCCCTTAACAATTTGGAAGGGTTGCAGTCAATAACCACGGTCTTAATAAGTAAGGGCTGAAGTTTTTATGAAATCCGCAGCCCTTTTGACCCCAAAACATTAAAAAAATTTATTTTCATTTTTTCGTCCTAAATGAACCCGAAACAGTTAAAATGTTGCCTAAAATATATATAAGTTTCATTTTCCATTATAAACTATGTTGTTAAAAAAAACTAGAGTAAATATTGACTAAATTACATTTTTATGTCAAAAGTAGAAAAAAAAAACGATGTTTTGTTGACATATTTGACGTTGCAAGTAAAAAAAGTGTTGAAAATATTGCAAGTAATTAATTATTTTTTTTACTTGCAACACTTTCTCTATATCTCTCTCCAATCACATGGAGCCCTCTCTATACCCAAATTTTACATTAGAGTTGATGAAAAGAAAAAGTGTTGCAAAGTAAAAAAAAAAACCGAGGATGTATAAAAATTGCATGTTGCAGCTGTACATCATTTAGTAGGCGAAGATCTAATCGGCATCCATAATCTTAAAATAACAAGTAAATTCTCCGAGGTTGTCGAAAATAGATCCAACAATAACATATCTGAACTTCTAATCCTCGCCCCACAATTACTTAAAATCGCCCAAAAAAATATCAA
Organism: Beta vulgaris subsp. vulgaris; assembly: GCF_026745355.1. NCBI lineage: Eukaryota > Viridiplantae > Streptophyta > Magnoliopsida > Caryophyllales > Amaranthaceae > Beta > Beta vulgaris. The sequence continues at coordinate 38,658,110 of NC_079206.1, read as the reverse complement.
AATTACATTTGTAACCTTAACCTTTTTTTTCTTTAAATCATCACCACCATTCCCCTACTACTAAGCTGCCGCCACCACCATGCCACCACCATCCCCCCACCAGCAGCCCCCTCTCTCACCTCATATTCCAGATCCAGCCTTTCTCTCACCTCTCACCTTCGTCGGCCTTTCTCTCACCCTCACCTTCGCCGGCCTTTCTCTCACCCTCACCTCTCACTTCACCGACCTTTCTCTCACCCTCACCTCTCACTTCGTCGGCATTTCTCTCATCCTCACCTCTCACTTTGCCGGCCTTTCTCTCTCACCTCCTGTCGGACTTCTCTCACGACCATCGCCAACCATCCCAACCATGGCCATAACTCTCACCTCCTACCGCATCTCTCTCACATCCTGAGCACCTTTCTCTGACCTCCTGCCGGCGTCTTTCTCTCACCGCCAACGCACTATGGCCAGATGAAGCATACGAAATTGACAAGATGTCTCGCCTGGACATTCGCCCCATGGCCCGAACGTCGAGCCTGAACGTTTGGGGCATGGGTGGAACGTTCAGGATGGATGTTCGCCCCATAACCCGAACGTCTAGGCCCGACTCTCGTGTAATGGGGTGAACGTCCAGGCGAGACGTTCGCCCCCATGGTCAAATTTTTTTTCGAGATGTATCACTAGGTTGGTGTTGATGCAGGTGGCAGGAGGACGTAGGTGGTGGAAGGTGGTGGGAGGTGAAAAAAGAAGAAGGGTAAAACAGTCCAATAAAATAATCTCAAGCAATTTTAAGTAATTTCGGGGTGATGTTTAACAATTCCCTAACGTATTCCGTATCAAACCCTGCACATAATGACATGGCATTCAATAATTAATCCAGGCATATTTCTAAGCATGTTTTATAAGCGAAAAAGAAGTGAAAAAATAAACAAGCAAAAAATGAAGAAAGATGGTGTTTCAAAATAAAGGGAAAAAAAAAAGAACAAGATCTGATGGTTGATAAAACAGTTGCAAACTGACCTGGATCAGGAAGTGATAATCAAATGTAATAAGACCCCTTGGAAACTACTACTCTGGCCATGGGAATGAACAGAGTAGGTGAGCATGAATTCTAAGTGAAACGGAAATAGAAACGGAAGTAGAAAGATGGCACATGTGACTGGACTCTGGAGTATGTGATATTGAAATGCTTTGGCACTAATATTGAGTAGACGAAATTAAGACTACTACTCAATAAATTGCAATTGCCATTACATTAATAAACTCAGAGACCAGAGTTACAATATAGACCTAGAAATGTACGTAGCTAATTAATAGCAACTAAGACATGGCCGAGAATGAGATCAAACAAGAGCCGCTAATCCTCGTCCTTGTTTACTTTAATACCTATTGTAGATGTCGTTTGGCCTTCAATTAATGAAATTTCTCTTTCAAAAAAAAAATCCTCGTCCTTGTCCTCGTCATGCAAATGTTGATGTTGTAGTATCGGTATCAGCGGGAAATTTCCATTAGATTCGCACTAACCTCTCTTTATACACATGTTATGCTGAAATTTAGCCGGAAAAGTGCCAAAGACTTCTAACCTTCCACATCCACAATCTGAAAGAAAAGCCTACTCGCTACTATAAGCAGTGAGCACTATCTCCTTACACAAGCCAACTTACCAAACTTTACAAGTTCATTGCCATTTTTCTTGTAAACAAGAGTAAGATAGTAGAGTATGCTGCCTCCTTGACTTCCCCTTCCTATAACTTTATCATATGATTTAATTAATACCCATTTCCTTTATAGACTTGAAAATGATAAACACCCCCAACATCTAAAGAGTCTATAACCAGAAAGAAGGATCATAACACAAATTAGATCCTCGGGAGGGGTGTAGGATGAGCATCCTACACCTTCCCCTAAACGGTGTCGTTTGATGGGTTTTAGGGGAGCCAAACTTGGCTGGCTTTTGGCGCTTTTTTTGAAAGTGGGCCAGCTCTCCCATGCATTGTCATTTTGTACTTTGTTACTTACATCAGTCAATCATTTACTCTCTTTCTCTCTCATTTATTTATCAAGAATCTTTTCAATTCTCTTTCTCATGTATTTTGTTCATTGATTTCTCCCTGATTTTCATTTATTTCTATCATAAATTCCCAAAAGTTGATACTTGGTTTGATTTTCTGTTTTAATTTGCATTTGTAAAGCTTTCCATGTTTCATGATACTCAATTTGAAAAATGGAGGATATAAGTGAAAATGATGGAATTTCATTTGATAATGTTATTCCTTCTAATGCAATGGGAGATTTAGGGGATGGAGGAGAAAGAGAAGAAGATGAATTACCAGGAAATAATGGTATTTATTTGCGGAATCAATTCTTTTAGTGTACAAATGCATGTGGTTTGGTGTACAATAATATACGAGTGTACATTTAGGGATTTTCAGTGATCAAAGTAATGACCATCAGTGTACATTGTGATTTATCCTTTTATGCGTTGGTTGCCGTACCTTTTTTTATTACTAGGTCCACCTACAGTTGCATGTACATGCACGTACCTTTCATGTACACTTTGTTGACATTCATGTACATTTACTGGGTTATAATCATGTTGTTATTATTATATTTGTGTTATTATTATAATCACTATTATTACTATTATTTTCGTTTACGAGCTATTACAATCTTGCCCCCTTAAGAAGTTTCGTCCCGAAACTCGAATAATACCTTAGAATAAGTGGGGATATCGATTCCTCATGTCTGACTCTTTTTCCCATGTTGCTTCTTCAATTCCATGATAAGTCCACTATACCTTAACAAGTGGTATTGTTTGATTTCGTAATACCTTTTCACGTCTGTCTAAGATTTCTAGAGGCTTCTCTTCATAACTTAAGTTTTCATCAACTTGCACTGGTTCATATATCAACACATGAGTTGGATCAGGGATATATTTGCGTAGTTGCGACAGGTGGAACACATTATGTACCTTGGATAATTCTACTGGCAAAGCAAGCTCATATGCTACCTCAACAATTCTCTTCAGTATTTCATAGGGGTATATGAACTTAGGGCTTAGTTTCCCTCGTACCGTTTGATTCCCTCGTACCTATGAACTTAGGGCTTAGTTTCCCTCGTATGTACCTCAACAAACCGTTTGATTCTCTTTGTGGGCGATATGAGCAGGAAGACCTTATCACCCTACATCAATTCAAGTTTCTTCCTTCTCCTATCTGCATATTTCTTTTGTCGATCTTGGGCTACTTTCAGCTTATCTTGTATCAGCTGTACTTGCTTCATGGTTTCTCGTGCCATTTCAGGACCCATTGGTACCCTAGTACTAATATCATCCCAGCAAATGGGAGTTTCTACATCACCGTCAGTGCTTCATATGGAGCCATCTCGATACTAGCTTGGAAGATGTTATTATACGAGAATTCTATCAATTGTAACTTTTCTTCCTGTGTTGCTCCAAATTCCAGTATGCATGCTCTCAACATATCTTCTAGGGTTTGAATTGTACGTTCCGTTTGGGCGTCAGTGGCAGGATGAAATGATGTGCTTAGGTTAAGGGTTGTCCCAAATGGTTCCTGAAATCTTTGTCAAAAGTGAGACAAGATCATAGGATCTCTGTTTGAGATGATAGTGTTAGGTATACTTTGAAGTCACAGTATTTTGTTGACATACGCTTCAGCCACCTGCTACTGGTTCCATGCTGCCTTCATTGTAATAAATCTTGTCGTTTTGGTCAATCTATCCACAACCACCCATATAGTGTCGTTACTCTTCCGTGTTTTTGGCTGACCAGTTACAAATTCCATGGAAATTGAATCCCATTTCCACTTTGTTATCGGTATGGTTGTAATAGTCCTGACGTCCTTCCTCGATTGAACTTCACCTTCTGGCAAATCATGCATTTTGCAACAAATTGACTCACATCTCTTTGTAATCCTTTCCACCAGAAATACCTTTTCAAATCCTGTACCATTTTATCCCTTCCCGGATGTACTAAATAAGAGCTATTATGAGCCTTCTTTAAAATCTTATCCTTTAATTCTGAATCATTAAGGAAATACCATCTTCCGTTTATCCTAATGCTTCCATCATCGTGTCTCTAGAAATCCCTTGGTTCACCTGTGCCACTTTTTCCCGTATCATTATAAGGAAATGGTCTTGCATTTGCTTTGACTTAATTTCTTCGTATAAACTAGGTTGTACTGATAATGCATTTACTTGACCTTGCAACTGTTCATTTGTTACAATTGCTAAATCCAACCTTACTAATTCCATATACATCTCATGGGGAACAAAAATTATTGAGTTTACTTCCCGACGTGGCCTTCTACTCAGAGCATTTGCTACCCTATTAGCTTTTTCAGGATGATACTGAATATCAATATCATAATCTTTCAGAAACTCTAACCATCTCCTCTGTCTCATATTGACTTATTTTTTAGTAAAGATGTACTTTGAACTTTTGTGATCAGTGTAAATCCGACAAGCGATTCCGTACAAGTAGTGTCGCCTTAATTTCAAAGCAAATATTACTGCTGCCAATTCCAAATCATGTATCGGATAATTTTTTTCGTACGGCTTCAACTACCTAGACGAATAAGCTCACTAGTAGAAAAATTGCTTATTGCTGCGGTTTTACCCATACGCAGCAATATATTATGTAAAAAGAAAAAAACAAAATATAAAATAACCATATTGCTGCGGTTTCGGCCGAAAACTGCAGCAATATGGTTTCAACGAAATTTTTTTGACTACATGAGCAAACATATTGTTGCGGTTTCTCGAAAAAACCGCAGCAATATATTAAAATAATGTTAAAAAATATTATTTTAATATATCGCTGCGGTTCTTATAAAAAACCGCAGCAATATGTTGTTTTAAATATAACAAAAATTTCGGCCCAACTAGGGTGTGTTTCCCTCTCTCCCTCTCATTAGCTCAGCCGTTTCTCCTAATTCTCCTCCCTCTCCTCACTATCCTCTCTCCTCTCTCTCCTCACTAGGCTTTTCGCCCTCTCTCTCTCATTAACTGTGTGTAACACCCCCAAATTTCTCTCTTTTTGAATAATATATTTTAATATAAAACACTTGAGAAACTTGAGAGTATTACCGCCACGTGATAACGTTAAAGGCTGAAACTACTAACTACTAACTTAACAATGCAGCGGAATTAATAAAAATAACTTCTCTTTATTGATAAATAAAAATTTATTGTTTCAACTATGACAAATGGAAATATAAAAATAATGACTAATAAACTAAGCTATGTAGTACTCCTCACTAGCTTCCCATATGTAGTATGCATCAATCAACCTGAAAGATCTGCTCACCAAAAGGATCATCACAGGGACAAAACCATAAAACAAACAAACAAAATGCGTGTCAGTAAAAATACTGAGTACATGTATATGCGAAAATTTAAATACTTTACTAAACATTCAAAATACTCATATAAACCTTCCTTGGATACTTGAAATAACTTGTATAAATTCCTTGGATACTTGTATACTATAAAGTATATAACTTTAATAAAACTCCTTTTTCCTTGCCTAAGTACCTTTCCTAAAGTGTGCACACCCCCCAAGTTTAGTATTCCTTACTGAGTCTATTACGAGGGGAACTACCTTGTCCACATGACTTATACAAAAAGTACATGGGTAAAATATAATAGCTACCGTTCTTGCTAATAAATAACAAGCCGTGGCCTCTTTATAAATTGTGATCATAAAGATCATATAACTAAGAAAATCTTTCGGAAATAATCCTCCTTTATAAGAATAGTAATTCTTTTATAAAACTTTAGCCATATAGAGGCATAATATCAATAACTTGTTTATAAAATAACCTTGGAACAAAATCATGTTTAATAACGACAATATCAACCATGATAACTACAACTTTAGTATTACGGTTATATAACAAAAAGGCAATAACTTACTGAGCATATCTAACAAATCTCTTGATAATAATCTATATCACTAGTCTTACACGTAGATGTAAATCTTTAGCATTACTAAAACATGATGAGCATTCATATCTTTTTTTTTTATCAACTGCCACTCAGCCAGCATACTACTCTATATTGTTAATTTAGATGCAAAGAAGTCAGTATATAGTATAGAATGTATAATCAGGTTTTGACGCAAATATTCATATGCGGCATACAAAAACTTGAAATATAATTACTTTAGATGCATGGAAGACAGATGGCTAGAGTGGTAACAGTTCTTATGCGTGCGTAAAAAAAATTCATGTTGTTCATGTTAAAGCATTAAACAAATAAAAACATGTACATCAATAAAAATTTAACAGCCCTAGAATATTTAAATATCTACATATACACGCACCTTTAATAATAATAACTACTAGGGAGGAAAAAATAGAGAAGGTAGGCTAAGAGGGAGAGAGAGTTTAAACTTGAGAAAAGAGATTTATTCCTCAAATTTGGTGTGAAGAATATGGTGGGTGGAGACCCCTATTTATACTAGTTGGGGTAAATAGGATAAGAATAGGAATAGGAACTAAAAGATAGATTTTTGAGAAAGATAATTAATTTTAGCTAGGATAAACTATCTTTTATGATAATATAGCTAGAATAGAGGAATATTCTACAAGATAAATAGTCTAGATGCTAATTACCCAAAAGATAAACAACCAAATAACCAAAAGATAACAAATAACCAAGTAATCACAAACTTCACGCTGTGCGTGAGTTTGCTTTGTGATAAAGTAATTTTTTTTTTTTTCCTTTTATAAACCTTTTGTAAATCCTTTTTGAAATTTCTTTTTAAAATATCTTCTAACTACTTGGATTACAAGTTGTAAACTTAGGCCCAGTATATAATTTAGGCTAGAATTTATTTGAAAACCCCATAATTTAATACAAAGGCCTATTTAAAGCCTTAATAATTAATAAAAGCCTTTTTAGTATATAAAGCCTTTTATAAAAAAAATCACTAATAACTTACTAAAAATACGGAGTATTACACTGTGGCTCCTCTCTCATCTCTTTCTTCGGTCGCCCTCTCTCTCTCCTCTTCGGCGCTGCTTTTGCCCTCTTTGTCTCCTTAAACCGTCGGTCAATGCTTGCCGTCTCTCGTGGTTGCCGTCCTTTGTGGCTCGTGACTGGCCATTCTTCGTCGTTCGCGGGTCGTGGTTTGCTGGCTTTCGTCGTTCGTGGCTCGTGGCTCGCCGGCTTTCGTCGTTCGTGGCTCGTGGTTCGCCGGCCTTCGTCGTTCGTGGCTCGTGGCTCACTGGATTTCGTTGTTCATGGCTCGCGGGATTTCGTCGTTCGTGGATCGCTGGATTTCGCCGGCCTTTGTCGCTTGTGAATCGCGCCACCACCATGAATGAGAAGCAAAGGTCGTCGATGGTGGCGTCTCACTTACACTGATGTTCAGTTTTATCAAATGGCTTGGGTTGAAAAGCTTGGTTTCTCTGTCTTTTCGTCAAAGTCGTTCCCTCGTTTCTTCATTTTTTATTTTTTGTTAATTATCTGTAATTCTGTAACTCTGTTTGTTTTTAGATCTTTATGGGCGTGAATATTGCAGTACAATATTGCGAGAGTTAACAGGCGTGAATGTATTTTGTAATTATATTTTGTAATTATATTTTGTAATTAGGGTTTGTAATTAGGATTTGTAAAATATTCATTTTATTGTATATATGGCAGTTTGGGTTAATTAGTTTTGTGTTGTTATTGTAATTTAATAGTCTCCTTGGATTTGAAAATATTTATATTATAAGTGTATTATAACTACCCAAAATTTATGCCTTGAGTAATAAAAAAACAAAAAAAAAATTTACCTGCCATGCGTATATTGCTGCGGTTTCTTCCCGAAACCGCAGCAATATACCTTTATTTTTATTATTAAAAAAAATCTATTGCTGCGGTTTTACCCAGAAACCGCAGCAATATGTTCTAATATTGCTGCGGTTTAAAACCGCAACAATATAATTATTACCTATTGCTGCCCCCTTAATTGTTGCGCGCCCAAAACTGCAGCAATAGGCCACTTTTTGACCGCATCAATATAATTATTACCTATCGCTTAAGCTATTACTCGCTGATTCGGCATCAACACACACCCGAGTCCTACCTGAGATGCATCAGTATATACCTTAAACCCCTATATTCCCTATGGCAATGTTAAGACAGGTGCGCTAGTTAATCTATTTTTGAGTTCCTAGAAAGCATACTAATATTTTTCCATCAATAGAAGCTTCGTGTTGTTCTTGATCAAATTTGTAATCGGAAGGGCGATTCGAGAGAAATCTTTCACAAATTTCCAATAATACCCAGCTAATCCTAAGAAACTCCATCCTAATCTCAACCATTAGTCGGAGTAGGCCACTCTTTTACCGCATTGATCTTCTCTGGGTCTACCACGACCCCTCCCTTGGTTACCACATGCCCTAGGAATACAACCTTCTCTAACCAAAAGTGACATTTACTAAACTTCGCATAGAATTTTTCTTTCCTCAATAGTTCCAACACCTTCCTCATATGTTCTTCATGTTCCTCTCGACCCTTCTAGTATACCAATATATCGTCTATGAATACCACTACAAACTAGTCTAAGAAGGGCTTAAAATACCTCTGCATCAAATCCATGAAGGCTAATGGCGCGTTAGTCAACCCAAAACGCATCACAACAAATTCATAGTGCATATCTAGTTCGGAAAGCGGTCTTGGGTATGTCTTCATCCGCAATTCGCATATGATGATATCCCGATCTTAGATCTATCTTGGAGAATACTCCAACCCTTTTTAACTAGTCGAATAAGTCATTGATTATGGGTAATGGATAACGATTTTGGATTGTGGTCTTATTGATTTCACGATGGTTAATGCACAATCTCATAGACCCATCCTTTTTCTTAACAAATGACACTGGTGCCCCCAAGGGGACACGCTTGGTCTAATGTATCCTTTCTGCAATAGCTCCTCCAGCTACTTCTTTAGTTCTGCCATTTCTACTGGAGCCATTCTGTACGGGGCTCGAGATATCGGTGTTGTGACTGGCATAAACTCTATATGGAAAGCTACTACTCTGTACGGTGGTAACCTAGGATAATCTTTTGGATACACATCCAAAAATTCCCTTAGTACTGGAATCTCTCCTATCATGGGGGTAGTGGATTTAATCTGCTCTATTTGCCCCGAATTGCCTTTACTCCAAGACAACAACCCAAGCTTAATCTTCTTCCTGTAGCACTCAATAATGGCTTTGTTCTAACTTAACCAATCCATTCCTAATATCTATCACATCATAATTTTTTAACTCAAGGGAATAATTCGACCTTCAAGTCTTTTCCCGCTATTTGAATGATACAGTCCCTGAATATCCATTAACAGTGTACTAGACTCTGGTTAGGAGTACTAATTACCATATCTAAGCATTCCACTTGGGGTAGAATTACTAACTTCTTAACACATGCATGGGAAATAAAAGAGTGGGACACCCCTATATCTAATAGTACATAAGCAGGAATAATACAAACTGGAAATGTTCCAATGATCATATCACCTTCAGTTTCCTGCATCTTAGGTTCTGTTGCTACTTTTGCCTTGATCGTAAACATCTTCCTCGTGCCCTTACCTCCTTTGTGCTAGGCTCCATCCCTGGACCCCCTTGTCGTACTTGCTTCACCTGCCTTAATTGCCAGTGCACCTCCCGGCTTTGTTGTTCCCTCTATTACTCTTTGTGCACCACCCATCGGGCAATCCTTGAGTCGATACCCCACATTCTTGCATTTGAAACACACTATTTGCCGAGTACAACTCCTCCCAAAGTTTCCTCTGCCACACTTCTTGCACTTCCATTCTGCCTTATCATTTCTAATGTTTCCAATCGAACCCTTTGCAGGTGAAGCAAATGCTTCTGTTTTGGGCTTTTTAAACCCAAATACCTTCATGTTCAAGAGCACGATCATATAGGTGTATGCACCTATCCTCTTCTGATATTTTAAGTTTAAACCTTCGAAAAACCGCATAGCTTGTCTTTCACATTTTACAATGTCGCTAGCAAAGCGGGAGAGCTCAATAAACTTTGCAGCATACTCTAGCACTGTCATCTTAACCCTTGACTAAGATGCAAGAACTCATTCTCTCACCCTCCTCAGAGTTGGAGGAAAGAATTCCTCCCTTAAATCTTCGACAAACTTTTCCCATGTAAAGTCAGATTGCTTAGCGATTTCCTTTAGGGTGAGACACCATAAATCATCTGGGCCTTCCAAATAAAAGAACACTAGTCTCACCTTCATCCCCTCAGCACGGTTTACTATGTCCAGCAACTTATTCATATAGCTTACCCAATCTTCGAATTTCACTAGATCAGCCTCTCCATCGTAATTTGCGGCTTATGTGCCGCTAGTCGCTTAAAGATTTTCTTTTCATCATCATTTTTATTACCTCCCTGAGTTTCCAAGATAGCTAACAATTTAGCATTCATCTTGCGGAGTTCCTTGATTTGATCGTCCTTACTTGTGCCCGGGGTTGTTTCGTCAACTTGGGAAGGGTTTTCTTCGTCCATCTCCTAAATACATTCATCAAACATTAATGGTGTTTCCACATTGTATTATCATGCCTCCATATTAGTTAACATAACATGCATTTCCCCCATCTTCTTTTTGTTATTTATAGCCTTCTTATTACATATAGCGTCCTTGCATATCTATATTATCATTTATTTCCATATTGACATTAATTCTCTGATTCACACTTCTTCCAAAAACAAAAAAGGTATTATTCATTAACTAATCTTGATTTCATGCTCCATACACGATTACATTATTCAACCATCTCATAGACGCTTACAAAGACACAAACAAAAAAACTTAAACATGGGTTTTCTCAATCTAAGTTACATGGATCATAGAATTATCTAATGTCATGACTACTACTAGAAGGTCAGAGTTTCAGCCACATAATCTGGTCCACATGCCTTGCACTGATTTGCAGGGTTTAGTGTTGATCCCGAACTGGATCCACATGAGTTATCCCCCACATATTGCCTACCACATTGTGCCCTCTCCTTGATTACGTACTCTCACGTCTTTCCTCCATTTGCATTAGTCATTCATACATAGCCCCCCAATGTGGGTCATTCGAAAATATTGACCCTGCTTCTGTCGATCCATAGTAATCCTCATCTCGCGAAAAACTTCACCAACGTGCCCTTCCCAGCGGAACAAACTCTTATGTACATTTTCTATACTAACATCACTCCCCTGGATAGCTCAGGTGCCTATGTACTGCTCGATCAATCTCCAATAAGTCTGCAGAAAACTAGCCCAAGGCTCACAAGTTGGTAGGGTCTCCATGATGGTATAAGCTTGTATGCCAGGTCATTGGTAATGATTGTGACTACTCATTCATTTTATCTGATTATACTCATGAATGTCATCCATGATCTCATATGCATAGTCAAAATCATCATCCCACCATTTACCCACAAGGTAATACGTATTCGATTCTCTCATAAACGGCCCGATTCCATCACTACTCTCACTGGAGGTCCTATTTATCGACATCTATACACATGCACATAACTTACATTACACATACTTCATTAAATATGATCACATCATTCACATACCCATGTTCACATTTTCACACATATTAACTTATGTTATTTCCAATCTCTTTCCATAATTGCTCAAAGTATACTTTCAAAACAGATTGTATTTAGTTGGAAAACATAACACAGTTTAATAATCAAATAAATATATCTTTTGAAAAAAAAACTTCTTAAGAAACCTTCTTTTCTTATTATTAATATATTATTAATAAATATTATAAACCATATTTGGAAATAATTACAGTTACATAGGGAACATACTCAAAATACATAACATGATACCCATATTTATATTACATTTTAAATATTATGAACATAGCAAAATAACAACATCTAGGTTTAGCAACACGGTGGCATATGCTTCACATATTTCAAACAACAGCCTCCTAGCCTTGCCCTGTGATTCCATCACTGCCCGAGAGGGAAGTTTAGGAACAACAATAATAACCAAACCCGCAAAGCTGGTACACAACTTTTATTGTTCTCAAGTTTGATTTACATAGAAAAGGTTCTTGACTTTCGTGCTTGTATAAAAAGAAGAAAAACTCATTATTTAGCTACATGTATCTGATAATACCTTAACGTGTAAATTGACCTAGTCCGCAAAGCTGGTACACAACTTTTCTAGTTCTCAAGTTTGATTTACATAGAAAAGGTTATTGACTTTCGTGCTTGTATAAAAAGAAGAAAAACTCATTATTTAGCTACATGTATCTGATAATACCTTAACGTGTAAATTGACCTAGAACTCTTTATACCATCAATTATGATCTTACGAAACGTTCTTCTCAATTTAGTTCTTCCCTAACGCTTTACCTCTATAATTAATCGGGGAAGAAGGCACGAATAGAGTGGTTGATATGCCCCCTCTATACTCATGGGAACGTCTTCCCAAAATAACTTATGTACTGCTTGCAAGACTTAATCTAGGACATGTCCTATCATCCTCTTACATACACACACAACAATGTGTTCATCATGGCTATCACAGTATCTTCCCCTATCATTATTACAATCCTTGGTTCCTTTTCGACTAGATATCATAGAGTTTATTTTACTACATCATTAGCAAACATGGAGTACTATGTTCTTCACCTGCATCTACTGCATTAAGGGTGTCTATTTATCAAGGAAACATTATTCTACAGTCATGATGTAAAAGAGCAAGAGTACGGTTCTTGTTGCAAGAAAGCAACTTCTATTACTAATAAAATAGCATATTAACCAAGCTTAATTAGGAATCTCTTACTCATTAGGTAAGCTTATAACTTTGAGGCAGTAGGTATATAGGGTTTACCATTCGTCATTCATCATTGCAACCGTCACCCATTTCTTATATAAGATCATAACATACTTTCTAAATCACCTCATCAATTAACCATGTCTATGTTGATTAAACATGCATGCAACCATATTTCGTTGTATTTTAGTTACTACAGCATTACATATAACTTATTCATCCACAAGGATCTTATTATTTATTCACACAATCCATAAATAGCTTAAGTTACAAAACGAAAATTAAACCAAATAGTTCCATAAGATCAAAAGTTCTTATGTACCTTATTTCCTTAGCAACTTGTTCTTATTTATCTTTCCCTCTTCTCCTTTCTTTGGCACGTAATTTTTCCTGTTTGTTTCCCATTATAACCCACCTAACTTGGGTGCTTATCCCTCTTTAGTAATATAATAATAGTATTTCTCACAAATAAATAAAATTATCCTTACTAGAGCAGGAATGTTTGTAACATATTTTCCATTCCTAACATATAAGAAGTTCTTTAACTTAACCCTCCCTTATCACCATTATTATTCTCACTGCTCTACTTATTATTATATTTTTGTTATTATTATAATCACTATTATTACTATTATTTTCTTTTATGAGCTATTACAACTAGTTCTCACATGATTAATAGTCATCCAATGATTGTTAAGGCTTGGACCCCTGATTTTGATTTTCAAGCTGAAATATTGAGGGTATCCTACTGTGGGTGAGATTGCATAATCTACCACTGAACTATTAGGGGGCTGAATATTTGAGTAGGATTGGGAGTATGCTTGGAGTTCCCTTATATGCTGATGAGTGTACTACTCACCCATAAAGGGTTACTTTTGCTCGAATGCTCATTGAGGTGAATGTTACCAAAGAGCTTTCAAATACAGTAAGCATTGAAGATTCTAATGGGATAGTTATTGAGCAAAGAATTCATTATGTGTGAGACCCTCCTTATTGTCATAAATGCTCTACTATTGTCTTGATTATGCAAAGAGGAAGACTAATGTAGGCCCTAAGCAAGGAGGAGCTAAAGCTACTCAAGTGTGGGTTCCTAAGGGTACAACACTAGATAGAAAAGACAAAGGTGTTAACATATAGGTTGGGAAAGTGGTCATCATTCCAGAACCAAAGGAACCTGAGACAGGCCCTGCTTCTGGTACTGCTTGTACTACCACTACTACTGTTGCTGCAAAAGATACTAGCCAACATAGGGATCCCCCCACCCTCCAACCTAGAATATTGTTACTAGAGGGCAGGAAGGGAATGGTGTGGAGGTTGTAGGGCCTAGAGTTGTTACTCACTTGGTGGATGATGCTGGTACCAGTACCTTCACTATCTCTCCTAGATAATGATAGGGTGCACATGGAATGTTAAAGGGCATAGTAGTCCTACTAAAATAGGGGAAGTGAAGATTTTTATGTTGTAATAAAATCTCTTTTGTTGCTTTGCTTGAAACAAGGGTTAGAAGGCCTAATAAAGATAATGTTCTGAAAAAGTTTGGTTTTCAATGGAAGTGGGAGACTACTTATGAGTATTCTCCTAGGGGAAGAATTTGGCTTGGCTAGCAACCTGCTAGTGTTGTTGTGCAAGTTCTTCATAAATCTGAACAAATACTTCACTGTTTACTGGAAGGAAAACTTACAAGGGAGAGTTCCTATTTCTCAGCTATTTATGGTTTGCATATTGTTGATGATAGGAAAGCTCTTTGGTAAGGTTTGACTCAAATTTATGCAGGTATTCATGGACCTTGGTTTACTATGGGTGATTTTAATGTTGTGGTTTCAGTTAAAGATAGGATAATGGAGCTCCTGTTGCTAATTATGAAACTCATGGTTTTGTTCAATTACTTATAATTCTGATCTTTGTGAATATAAATCTACCGGTCACTTTTTCTCTTGGTCTAACAAGGGCCAGGGTGATACTAGAGTATGCAACAGCATAGACAGGTGCTTGGTTAATTTTCTTTGGCTTGCTAAGTATCCTAATCTTGTTGTGGACTACATGAATCTAGGTTCATCTGACCATTTGTGTTGCAATGTTCTGCTAGAGTGTAGGGCAAAGGGAAACCTTTTAAAATCTTTAACTACATGGTTGACCATAGTAATTTTATGAGCATTGTTGAAAATTCTTGGCATTCTGGCCATTATAGAGGTAGTATGCAGGCATTTGGGGTAAGCTTAAGACTGTTAAGCATCACATAAAGCATCTTCATAGGAGAGACTTTGCTAATATGGCTGACCGGATTAGTCAGTTGAGAGATAAACTGAGTGTGATTCAATCTCAATTACAAAGACTATCAACTTCTGTTTCTCTCATTAATGATGAAAATATTGCAATTTCTACTTTGAACAAGATGCCAGCTATTGAAGAATCAACTGTAAGGCAGAAATCTAGAATTGATTGGCTTAAGCATGGTGATGATAATACATGGTTTTTCTTCCATGATATGAAAGAGAGATTTTTGCATAATAGCATTGATATTATATACAATGCCAGAGGGGAAAATCTTACTCATGCTAAGGATATTCATTTTGAAGTCACTACCTTTTATCAGCAATTGTTGGGGACTGCTGCTACTAGCTTGACTTCAGCTGATGTGGATGTCCTTAGAGCTGGTAACCAGGTGTCTACTAGTGACTCTACTATGCTCATTAGTGATGTCTCAAATCATAAAATTGATGCTGCCTTATGGGCCCTTGAGGATTCCAAAGCCCCGGGGATATATGGTTTTAATAGTTTCTTTTTCAATAAGGTATGACATATTATCAAGTTTCAAGTTTATGATGCTGTTAAGGACTTCTTTGCTACCGATGTGCTCTATCATGCTATTAAATGTACTCTTGTTACTTTAGTGCCTAAAATACATAATCCTTCTTTTGTTAAGGATTTTAGACATATAGTCTACTGTACTCTTGTTACTTTAGTGCCTAAAATACATAATCCTTCTTTTGTTAAGGATTTTAGACCTATAGTCTACTGCACGATCCTTTATAAAATTATAGCAAAAATTCTCACCAATAGGATGCAGCAGATTATTAATACAGTTGTGGACCTTACTCAAGCTAGATTCATGCCCAATAGGAATATCTCTGATAATATTTTTCTGGCTACCGAACTTATAAAAGGTTATTCCATCAAAAACATTTCCCCGAGATGCATGCTCAAAGTTGACTTGAAGAAGGCTCATGACTCTCTTAAATGGCCTTACTTACAAGCTGTAATGGAGGAATTGGGTTTTTACATTAACTGGGTTATGGCCTGTGTGACTAGTGTGTCCTTCTCTATACTCATTAATGGGGAACTATGCAAGTCTTTTCAGGCTAAGAAAGGTTTGAGGCAAGGAGACCCAATGTCCCCTTTTCTTTTTGCTTTGGGGGTGGAGAACTTATCAAGGTGCTTAGGGCAGCTCAAACATAATTCTTCTTTCAAGTATCATCCTAGATGATTCATAGCACCTGCAATATGATGAATAGAATGTCACAAAGGCTTCCTCGTAGTAATTGAATGTAACCCACAAACAACAGTGAAGCAACATCTATATAAGGAGAGTTTATCAATAATACAACAATGAATATATTGTTTGGGGTCTGCCAAGACATCAAGATGAACTTCATGGTGTTTCCATCCTATCCATATTCTTCCTTTATGATTATAGGAATAGTTATCCATCCAAGACCACATAGTGCCAAACATTTTCTAAATTTTCAGTTTGTTTATAGCTTTGACTATTGTCTCAAGAAAACCAATTATTTTAATCTTTTGAGCTGCAAGGATAGTTTTGGCATCTTTTATTTTTAGAGGGTCATGAAGCCCCCTTGTGCTCCAAGAACAGACCACTATCATGAGAGATATGGATTTGAGGTCTTGTGAACCTCATTTTCAATATTCATCTTAGTTTCTTCCTCTTCTTCCTCCAAATCTTCTAAAACAAAAGGATTTTCAGGGTCATTACATGGTATAATGACGCGCTTCCCTTTATTCTGTTAGGTGCGATCATAACTGGCAGTGGATTGTCTTAGGACTAACATCAACAAGATTTTGAACCACATGTGGAGGTTTAACCTGTTGTTTAGGAACCCATTTCTGAGTTTGCTTAGGCACAATTTTTTTGGGTTGTTTGTATGTCTTTTTTAGCATCAGAAGAGTCGCCAATTTTTTGACAAGTTTGACAGGATGGTGGTAACCAATGATAGATTACTCTTTGTATCAAAATTTTACCATTTGGATCTTCAATGTTCACAGAGTTAGGTAAGGATTGAGTTACATCAATTTCAATTACAACTCTTGCAAAAGAAATACGTAATTGGCGAGAAGTACATTCATCAGCAAATAAGGGTACTCCCAACAAACTCCCTATTCGACTTAGAGAGTCTACCCCCCAATAGTTTAAAGGAAGATCAGGGAATCTAACCCAGTTAGGAATTACCTTGAGAACTTCCTCATTAAAATCAAAATCAGGCGTCCATGGTTTCACAATCATAGGTCGACTACTGAAACTATGCGGGCCAGCAAAAAGTATCTCATTACGATCTTCAGTAGAAGCAAATTTTACCACAAAAACCTTCATCGTGAAGAAAAATTTGAGGTTTAGCCACACAATTTCGGTCTTTAGCAATAAACCTAGTGAGAGCACCTGTAGAAGGCGTATCACCCACTACACAATCACAAAAGTAGCCCAGATTTCAGAGAGTTTATCAACTTCTACTTTCTCAAGTTTAGCCATAGATTGACCATTTCGAATAGTAGGTGAACAAATTTTAGAGATGTACCTTTTGCTGTAAATCAATTCCTTGTAAATAGGTTGTTCCATGGTGGGTTTTTGTCTTGGTTGTCCCTTGTTTCATTAGGAGTCTCAAGGACATCCTTATGAGGTTCCGGATGAGGGGTAACCGCTTGGTGAATCGCATATGTAGCATTCTGTAACTCTTTTGAGATTGGTCCTGCACTTGGATAAGGAGGGCAGGTTCTAAGAGTTCCCATCGAGCTTGTGCGTAGAGTGTTCATCATATCACCTCGAGACGTGACAACATTCTTTTTCCTAGCAATGGAATTTCGTGCACTGAAACCGTAGCTTGTTTTTGATTTTTTAATGTATTTTTTTATTTTTACCACCTTATAAATAGCCCGTTTTACACTTTACCACCTTTTTATTTTTCTTTTTCGATTTCAACACCTTAAAGTTTCCAACTCGTTAAAAATCACCAGCTTAACTCAGCTCCGACGAAGAATCTGGCGATGGGGGATCCCAAATAATTGTTTTATATTTAGTTTCTCCCCATTTTTCCCTTTACCCTCGATTTTTCATTTACTCTTCTTCAAAACCCCAATTTTATCTTTCATCTCTTTGAAAACTCAAATTTCTTTGCCGAAAACCTAAATCAAATTAGACTTATCGTTTTTTGATTATTTCAACCTTAATCAAAGGAGAAATCGAGATTTTGCCACTGTTATAGTTATGATTTTTCTGTCTAGTTTAATAGGCTAGGGTTTTTCCTCAATTTTGGGCATTTCATGTTCTATGATTTTTTTGGTAAATTAGGCATAAATTGGGGCATTTATGGTGTTCTTTAGTGTAATTGTAACACCCCCGCCGACCCGAACCCTTCCTTATTCGATAAAACTTGGGTTTTGGGGGAAAATAAATCCACGAGGGTTCGACTCGACGGGTGGCGCTACCGCCACACTTATCTCATTGAAAATAAATGCAAGGCTAAATTAAAAACAAACTAAACTCAAATTCATTAATCCTTACAACCAACGTAAATCGTTCGTTAAACATTGCTAATTAATTAAGTGTTTCAAAGTTCCAGCGGAAGCTAATCATATGCTAAGTAAATCAAATGAGAGTGAAATAAGTATTTATAGGAGGGGTTTGGACAGATATGTAATGGTGGATGGTGAGTTTAGCTTTTGAAGAATTCTTGGTTTGTGTGTGTGCGTGAATCAGACAAAGGAGAAGGGAGAGGAGGGAGGTGTTGAAATTTTTGGTTCTTGAGCCTTGAACTGGACGAAAGAGGAGGAGGGAGGTGTTGAATTTATTTTTTTTGGTTCTTGAGCCCTGAACTGGACGAAAGAGGACGAGCGAGGATGAAGATCATCTTTCCTTTTTTTGTTTTGTTTTCATTTTATTTTTCCCTTTTTTTTGGCTGAAAGGTAAATGGGTAAGGACTTGGACTTGAATTTGGGCTTTGGATGGATGGACAACTAGTACAAAGATATTCACAAACAAATTTAAGGAGTTTGATTAATTAGAAATAATGAAATGAATAATAAAACAAGTAAATGATTTATTTTAAACTTTGTTAAATAAATCAAACTAAATGAAATCATTATTTTAATAAACATAGTTATCAAATAAAAGTGCATTATCATAAAATAAGTTTTGAGTGAAAATAATATTAAACCATAATAAATAATAAAATAACTTTTGAAAATTCGGGGTATTCCAATAATGCTTGCTTTGGTTTTCATTCATTATTATAGGACCATAATGTCTTAATTTTCTTCCCAAAACCATAAAAAATGCAACTATAGGAATCCTCTTAGTGCAAAAGTCGAAATAATAGGAGAAGAGAGAGAAGCTTGATATTCTGGATTTTTTGCTGAAGTGAAGGAGAGAGAGGGTAAAATAATCTCTGCACATATCAAAGAGGAGTTGATGATTTTTTACAGAGAAGTTGTTGATAGGGAATTGAAGATAAGAATGTGATTTGCTTAAGGAAATGCAATGGTGAAGGAAGAAAGAGAAATAAATCGAGAAGAGAGAGAGCAGAACGGGGGAAAATTTTTTTGATCTGACATTTGGGCCCTCATTCACCGGATTCTTGACCAGGGCACGAGTGAGGTGGTAGTTTTTAGTGTGTTGGAAAGTTCAAGGTGGTAAAATTAAAAAAAAAAACGAAAAGGTTGTAAAGTGTAAAACAACCTATTTATAAGGTGGTAAAAACAAAAAAACCTAAAAACAAAGATATAAATATAACAAGTTTGACTGGCTAGCATAAATTTGCGTTAGCTAGGGTATTCAAGGAATATTTCTTACTTTGTATTTCTTTTTGGTTTTTTTCCTCGACTTAGACAACATCCTGGGCGTAGAAGAGATCAGAATGATCAATATGATTAAATTTGGAAAGGTTTTTTTTACGTCTATTAATGATCCTTTTGATAGGTGGTAATGAATGAACAAATGATAAAGAGTTCATATATAATTTTCTTAAGGAAATTCTAAAGGAATTTGATCGTAAATGTGTTTTGCATTAAGATAGTTGATTTACTCATTATCACGTTTATTAAAGTGGAATGGTGACATAAGATAATGAAATTTTTGAGTAGAAGAGTATTTGGGAGTGGAAAAGCATTGTCATGAACATTGGTATACAAAAATTTTCTAAAAAAATTACATACAATTTCAAACCACAACTATATTATTAGCATTTAACATAGGGTTAATTGGCGCGAACAAGTAACAACACCAACTATTAGTTGGTGCACAAAACAACACCAACTGAACGAGGTGTGGTTGACAACACAAACTTCATAAGTTGGGTGCACTTAACAACATAAATAAAACTTTTGGCCTGAGATTCCATCTACGCCGGGAAATCTTCAATATTTTAAGATTCTTAGGGAATCTCTCCCACTTAATCTATTTCCCTTTTATTTTCCCCCTCTTTTGCTCCCAAAACCACATGCCAGAGGAAGATGATAAAGATGAAAGGGTAATTTTTTTTGGGATTTAATGAAATGAAGATCACGTGATTTTGGGAGCAAAAAAGGGGGAAAATAAAACAGAAATGGATTAAGTAGGATAGATTCCCTAAAAATCTTAAAATATTAAAGATTCCCCGACATATATGGAATCTCAGGCCAAAAGTTTCATTTATGTTGTTAAGTGCACCCAGCTTATGAAGTTTGTATTGTCAACAACACCTCGTTCAGTTGTTGTTTTGTGCACCAAACTAATAGTTGGTGCTGCTCGCACCAATTAACCTTTTAACATAGAGAACGTATTGTGTCGGACTCGTCCGACCATAATCTTGGTCGGACGACTTTCAGGTGGTTCCAATTTTTTTTCAGGTAGTCTTCATTTTTTTTCAGGTGGTTCCAATTTTTTTTCAGGTAGTCTTCATTTTGTTTTCAGTTAGTCTTCTTTGTTTTTCAGTGGGTTTTTGTGCTTCAGTTAGACTTACTTGGGTTTCAGTTGGTCTTTATTCTTTTTCAGGTAGTCTACATTTTTCTTCAGGTAGTCTTCATTTTGTTTCAGTTAGTCCATTATTTCTTTCAGTTGGCCCATTATTTCTTTCAGTTGGTCCAACTGAAAGAAAAGAAAGTCTAACTGAAAGAAAAGAAAGTCTAACTGAAAGAAAAGAAAGTCCAACTGAAAGAAAAGAAAGTCCAACTGAAAGAAAAGAAAGTCTAACTGAAAGAAAAGAAAGTCTAACTGAAAGAAAAGAAAGTCCAACTGAAAGAAAATAAAGACCAACTGAAAAGAAAACAAAACACTAACCTCTGCTTTCTCTCACTTTCTCCTTCTTCTTCATTCCTCTTAGAACTGAAAAAATTCAAAGCCCTGGTTTTCCTCCAAATTTAGTGTTTTCATATGCTCACTCCACTTTCATCTATCATCGTCTGTTGGTCTGAGTGTTCGACGCGTCCCATGAGAACGTCCAAAAGATGAAGTGATCTAAATTATTACTCTAATGAAGTTGCCTCGCAACTACTCTCATGACACAATCCACCTGCTTTGTGTTATTGTTACTCGTGCTGTTGATGATGTTGTTGTTGTTTATGATGTTGTTGTTGAGAAGTAGCTGGTTACAGTGGTCGGGGAAAAACTGGGTCAAGGGCTGCAGACTGAGATTAAAGTAAAGTT
This sequence comes from Beta vulgaris subsp. vulgaris, assembly GCF_026745355.1. Taxonomy (NCBI): domain Eukaryota; kingdom Viridiplantae; phylum Streptophyta; class Magnoliopsida; order Caryophyllales; family Amaranthaceae; genus Beta; species Beta vulgaris. The sequence goes on along the minus strand of NC_079206.1, from coordinate 38,636,402 downwards.
GGGTCATCCCAAGAAAAGCGACGAGGAAGAGAATGATGAACCACAAGAATGGGTTAGGATTCTTCATGAGCCTTATGCTTAAGCTAAGGGTGCTACATTGACTTTGTTTTTTTCCTATACCTATGTACGATTGCTTCTTCCCCATTACCACTTCTTTTCCTTCTCCACGAGAATCAATGATAACAAACACCGACCTTCACCTATGAGAACGATTGCGAAGAGATGTTTAAAGAGGAGAGAGAAAGATGATGGGTGAGACTGAGAGGAGTAATGAAGATTGCGAAAGAGTTGCGTAATTGCCATGAAATTGAATTGATGGGGGAGTAAGGTAGTAGCAGGATGCCCGTAAAAAAAAAAAAGTAAGTAGCAAGATGAGAGGAGAGAACTGGGCTCAGCCCGTCTGACGAGAATATTGGGTCAGACGGTCTGACCTAATACTTTCACTTTAACATATTATCTGTAAATTCTAAAAATGTAGAAATCAATAATTCGATATTTCAACTTTTGTAAGCAATTCAAACACGATGGAAGAAAAAGGGATAAAAAAAAATCTAAATTATTGCATATAAATTTCGAACCATTATTAAAAATTTAAGTTGGCTAACGCGTGCGCGGTGGTCTAACTAGGTTTCTTGAAGGGAGGGGCTCTTCGCCTCTTCCTGTGATTACTTAAAGGTAGTGTTTGGGAATAAGCATTTCATTTGAAATGAGTCATTTGAAATTTGTATTCTCAAATCATGGAATCTAAAATAAAATTCATTGTTTGGTAAACTTAAGAATTTCAAATTTAGGATTTGAAATCCATCTTCATTGTTTGGCTTACCATGGAATTTACAGAGAGGAGATTGAATAGTTAGAAGCTAGAGATTCATCAATGGAGGAAAAGAAAGCTAAGAGATTCGTTAATGGAGGAGAGAAAGCTAGGGTTTATAATTGAGGAGAGAGAAAGTTAAGAATATGTTGAACACTTAAAGAGGAAAGTAGAAAATAGTCAAGGTTTAGAATTTGCAAATGACACCCTTGCACATGAAATTTGAGAATTCTTAAAATTAGGCTATTATTATAAAGGTTGGAATTTGGTTGGAATTGGGCCAATTCCAATTCCAAATTTTTGGATTCCCCAAACATATCATTTGGTCCGATTTCACATTTAGAAATGAAATGCTCATTCCCAAACATAGCAAAAAGTATCATCGAGTTCATAGGAGCAAAATATGCTTTGGTAGGTTCTTCCTCCTAAAAATCTAAAATGGACCCTAGCCTCAACAAAACATGTATAATTTCTTAAAATCTTTGTCACCATAATACTCATTTCCAACCTTCCATGTTCTTCCCTAGCTTTTCAGCTTCATAATTGAGCAATTTCTTGCTTGATTAGCTCAAATCCAAGATAAATTGAATTGACGAGCTCAAAATTGAATGGGGTCTATAACTTCTCCTGACGAAAACTTACCTTTGGTTGACCCAAATGCGCCGGAAAACCACCCAAAAAGTCATTCAAAAGATGTTCATATATTGAGCTTAGGTTTCTTGCTCGTGTTTTCAGCTTATGGCGCTGTGCAAAATCTCGAGAGTACGGTCAACGATGTGAGTTTCTCTCTCTTTTGACTTTTGGTACATTTTTCTGTAATTATTGATGGATTTCTTTTGTAATTCCAGGAAGGTGATCTGGGGACTATATCGTTGGGAATTTTGTATGTATCATTCATGATATTTTCATTGTTTGCGTCTTTCTTTGTTCGAAAATTGGGCTCAAAGAAGGCTTTGCTCCTGGGAACTACAGGGTACTGGTTGTTTACTGCTGCAAATTTGAAGCCGAACTGGTAAATTTTATCGTGCTTTGACGCTTTTAAGTTACTGTTTTATCCAAATTAAGAATGAATAAAATTGCTATATAGTTGAACTGAAGAGTTCTGCTGGTGATTTGGTCACTTGTTGGCGGATTTTGTGGCTGAAAAAGGAATTGAGATTGGTTCTCTTAAGTGGGGTGTGTAGTTTAAGGAAACTATTATTAAAGTGTGACTTTGATTTTAAATAGGTAGTCCGTAGTCAAGTTGATTTAGTATACGATGTTGAATATAAGTTAAAAAGGTTTTGATATGCAAGTTAAATTCATCCTAGATATGCATTGGGCAGCACTCGTGTTTGTGTAGATTGTTGATTGGGGTTTTGATATGCAAGAGAATGATTTTTGCTAAAAATTATGTTCAAATGATTTCTGGACATAATTGAGAAACACCTAATACTGATATTTGCTATCCTAATTACAAGCAATTGCATTTTAATGATACATCCACGACATATCAAGCATTTGAGGGGCTGGGTAGTTTGGTTTAGTGTAGTCAGGAACGGCATAGGGTTTCAACTGTTCTCGTTTCTTTTTCCTGTGCCTGTTTCACCCTTATATTTATACAATTTTTTTTTTACACTTTTTCAATTCCTATTAGCCTAATGGGTTTTTCTGCAACTCTCTATGCTAAGTTGCTAACTCTTCTCACCCTTCTAGAATTTCATTTTTTCCAACTGGTGTCTAAAAGCTACCGGGCCATAGAGTTTCATAGATCATCACCACTGTGATTCACGGCGACCAACTCCTCTCCCTAAAATCCTAAAATCCTAAAATATTGCTTCTGCCAGGTCATTTTATATCCCTCTGACATACATCACCACTAAAATTGTTACTTTTTGATGTTTGGCCCGAAGCTCCAGAACAGTAATGTAATAGACTGTTTGGAAATCCAAACTGATTATTCCTCCGCAATTAAGTAGATGCACCTCTCTGTCCACCTGCTACCAGACGGCTGTCTCCACAAAGTAAAATGGCAGCCTTTATTTTTTGCTTAAAAAAACAACTGAAAATGATTAAGACATACCTAAGCTTCCTCAAATGACACAACTTCCCAAAATGAAACTTCCTAAACATACAAGGAATGAATGGAAGTTGGATCACTTCAAAAATTACAAACTTTTACAAATCACTTAAACTAATTGGATAATAGCTTTCCATACTTTGACTCTTTTTCTTCATCGGATATATATATATATATATATATATATATATATATATATATATATATATATATATTATTTTAGATAGAGAGTTTTAGAGGGTCAATAAAATTGTCATAGAAAAAGAGTTTATAATTGTTTCAGTTATTTTTATGATTTGTAGATAGTGTAGACAATGATGTTCCTCTATTATTTTTTGTTACCTTAGGTAGATTATGATATTCTTTCTTCTGTTTGTATGTTTTTGTGTGTAAATGATTAAAGATGTTCTTCGATTTTGAACAATGTGCTCTTTAAAGTATGTTATATACTACATTTTATTTTTTTACTACTTTTGTTTGTTTATGTTATACGATTAGACGTGTTCTTTGAGTGTAAATTATGAAAATTGCATAATTTTTATTTTAATTGTAGCTTCTACTATATTTTTTTACGGCCCATGTTCTTTTATAAACTAGACATCTTCTTTTTACCCAAAAAGTGTGTCCTTTAAGTTGTATGTTCTTTTATGAATCAATAGTAGACGTCTTCAATGATTTCAAATTGTATGTTCTGTTTTGTGGTATGTTCTTTCACTTGGATAGAGATTAGTCATGTGCTTTGATTTTATACCGTGTGTTCATTATTTTTAGGGTGTGTCCTTCTATTATATATATAAAGAACATGACAGTAGTATATCATGTTCTTTTGTTGGTGTTCTTTTAATATTTGAAGTTTACTTTGTAGTATAATGCAAAGTACATTCTATAAGTTTATCTAGAACATGACGACAATATAAAAATAACATTTAAAGATTTTGTTGTACAAGCCAAAAAAGCACTTGATTACATATAATTTTTCCAATTTATAGGTTTATTTATAATAATAAATAAGATTTGTTACAGGCTTATCCAAGGTTGGGCAGTTTAGCCTTGGATTTAACTGCATGCGAGATCATAGAGTAACTAGGATTACAGAGTTTGATGTTCATAACAGTATGGTGAAGAGGCATCTTTTGGGATACTTAAGCACAATCCATATTACATATTACTTGTCGTGGACATCCAGTACTGCCAGGATGTCTGACCAGCTTCATAGAAGGGAAGGCTCAGCTCCTAGGAGAAGACTACCCTCTCTTGGCCAGCTTCACAAGTTCTATCTATACATACAGAGAAAGGTGGCAATAAATTTCAAATAATGGGTGCTATCTTTCTGTCATTAGTAATGGCATTCTGCCTATTAGCAACTTTGAGGGATCTCTATAAGCAAAGCATAGCAGTATTTTGTTTATTTTGATTACCTGGAGAGTATTACTTAAATATTTTGAATTATTAAATGTGGAGTGTGAGATGAAGGTGCACTGTGCACATATTTCATTGGTTCCACAATAGGTTGTTTATTGCGTGAGATACTTTTGGGGAGAGGGGGCAGGGTCAGGTTTCAATCAAACACCCATTCCATCCAATATTTATGTTTGGCTGAAATTAAGCATGTCTATCATATACAGGCAATGCGGTTCACTTTTACTATTCAGATGTCATACAATGTTTTTGAGTTCCACTGATTTGCATCTGCAGGTACACAATGGTCCCTGCTTCTATTTACATGGGATTTTGTGCTTCAATAATATGGGTTGGACAGGTATTCATGCATGTCATACTGACTATTGTTTCTGAATGTTTTACTCCCTTTGTCTCATCTTCAACCAAACAATTTTGATGTGCCAATGTAGAGTCCCTTTTACCTATAATATAAAAGAAACTAAAAACTTACTACTTACATATGAAGTTGGGCTGCGTTTCTCTTTCCCTAATGTCTAATTTTCTTCTATTTCAATTTATATAGTTTCTCTTCCTAGTTTTCTCTCAATCAACTTTAATATTGGGGTTTATATGAATGCCAAAGCCTAAGATAAATTTGGTATGGAGGGAGTATTTGACCGCTTGATTTCTCTAATTTATTTGCTTTGATTCCTTTACTGATTGACGACTTTAAAACGTTCAGATTGTTCTCTGATATTATTCTTGGGCTGCCAGGGAACATATTTGACATCCGCTGCTCGCAGTCATGCCAGAGATTGCAATTTACACGAAGGAACTGTAATTGGTAACTTCAATGGAGAGTTTTGGGGAATATATGCTACTCATCAGGTGCTTTTGTAATTGTTTTTCTTGTACAAAGATTATTCTTCTTATTGACATTCTGCATGCTTTGTTTTTCCAGGTTATTGGAAATCTTTTAGCACTCTTTCTCTTGAAAGATGGTGAGGTAAGTGCTATCTTAAAAGCTACCTTAACTACTTACCCCCTTCTCCAAGTAACATTTCTGTCTCTTTTGTTGCCAAAATTTAGAAATTTAACATTTTTGTAAAATATAAGCCATCTTTTAGATTGCCTGTTTGGTCATGCTTGACGCTAATGTTAAAATGTAGACATGACAACGTACTTGGTGCACTTCTCTTGACGTGTGCTTTTGCCCCGGGATTGTGAGATGTGGACAGGACTTGTCTTATTTTCCATTACTAGATTTGGAATTATGGGTGCATCGGGCTTGGCTGCCTTTTATCTCATCACATTGACAAGTCTCCTATTTGAAGTTTAGCGGGAACAATGAGATGAAGCCTAGTCAGCTTTCTGTTTGTTTGTCGTATTTTTGTGATTTTGGGTTTTGAGAGAACTGATAGATTTTATCGGATCAGAGTTATGTAGGTCAGCAGGATTTATGGGATTGAAAGTAGTGAATTTCATGATGCTGTAATCCTTTAGTGCTTATATCAAGTTGTTTGCGTGGGGAAGTTTGTTAAGTGATGTAAAGCCAGATTTGCAGTTTGGCCTGCTATTTTCCCCATTACTTTATTTGGATGGTTTGTTTTTGCCTTTTTTTATTTTGCTTTCTTTTGTCAGGCTCCATCCTATTACGTTGTAAACGAAAAGTGATTTGCAGATTCAGATAGTCACATAATGTTGAGTTTGAGCAAGGAATATGTACATATATTTTTCTCTCTTGGGCAGGAGAATTTTGGAACTGTTTAAAGGAATGGAGTTAAGGTACATCTTTAGAAAGGACAACAATTTGTTGTTGATTGTGATTATACCAATTCTTATGCTCTAGATCTCATAGGATTTGGTGCTTTGTGAGAATATTAAGAAGATGGGCTCCCTTGGGAAGTTCTTCTATTGCACGGGCACCCCTTTTTCAGTCAATTTTTTTTCTAGAGTACTTATTTTCCCTATACCTTTGTACTGCTTGTTCATTTTATTACTAGTTAGTTCTTTATCTAAGAATTTTTTTGCATTTGAATGTTTGTAAAACATTAATTTAGAAGGCAATGGTTAAGTTCCTTATTTTAGGCTTATCCCTATGCCTGGTTATGAATATGTTATTCCTTTTATGTTAACCTTGATGCTGTAAACCTAGGTGGTCATGTTACTCATGTAACCTGTCTGTTGAACATGACCATGTTTAGTATTTCAAAATTTAAGTTCTCGTGTATCTTATAGCTTATGGTCACATCCGCAACGACTTGATTTTCAATTTTTATTGTTGCAGGAGGGAAATACCAGTGGTGCTACTATGTTGTTCTTTGTTTTCCTTTGCATTTTGACCTTTGGTTGCATCTTAATGTGCTTTTTGAGTAGAAGAGATGTCTCACTTGAACAACCGAATGAGTCTTCCATCAGTTGCTTCTCTTTTGTGGCCTTTGTGGCAAAATCAGTTGTGACACCTTTGTTTGATACTCGCATTCTGTTAATTATTCCGCTTTTTGCTTACTCTGGATTACAACAAGCATTTGTCTGGTAAATACGATGCCACTAATGATATGTTTATATTTGAGGGCTTTTTGATAATAATCATTGTTTATTCTGGATTTCTTAGGGCTGAGTTCACCAAGAAAATTGTAAAGCCAGCTCTTGGAGAGTCCGGTATTGGTGGTTCAATGGCAGTATATGGGGCTGCAGATGCTATTGTTAGTTCTTACAATCTATTTTTATTTTTTTATTCTGCTTTCAACATTAGCCTTATTTTTTCAACGCACATGATGGTGGACCCTCGTATCTAATCATATACTTCCTCCGTTCTTTTTCTATTGCAACAATGGGTTTGGGCACAATTTTTAAAGAAGCGAACAAGGTCGGTAGTTTAGCACAAAGGTACCTTTTAATAATCAGAGTAGGAGAGAAATAAATCCTTAATAAAGTAAAAGCAACTTTATGAGGCAAAGTGAGCAATTAATGGTGATTTTAGTAAGATAAAGTACGGGCAATATTTATAACTAAAGTTACTTTTTTTACAAAAAAGTGGAGTTGTTGCTGATCTGAAACCACCCAAAGTGGTAATTGTTGCAATAGAAAAAGAACGGAGGAAGTATATAGTGTAAATAGCCCCTAGGTAGTTTAATCATTGGTGGCAATGTTCTTATCTTTTCAATTATTTTGCATGTCTCCATGATCGGAATTCATTCCTTCGTACTAAGACCATGATGTCCATGGTTGGAGTGGCTTTTGGAATCGACATTAATGAGGAATACATTAATTTTACTAGATCCTTTAGCTTTGTTCTATCTCAGTTGGTGTCACCATAGAGTTTTGGTGCAAAACTATACTGGTAATTGAAAGGTACTAGGAAGGTGCTAGGAACTAGGTTTTCTTAGCCTGATTAGCAGGTAAAATAAAGGAACATGATAACCCAGCAAGATAGATTTGTTTTAAGCAAGATCAGAGTAATCCTACTCCTTACAATCTTTACCTTCGAGAGGTAAGGAACACATCCAAATTACACCAAACTCTCTCTTAATTTCTGGATACCCTCCTGTATGACCGAATCTCCTATTTATATACAAAACCACTTTCTCTTACTAGATTCTCTCTTATGTGATTACGAGAATTCTGTTATGGATGCGGAATATTCTCCTCCTCCACCAAAGCTAACACTAACATAAACTCTCCAATATATTCTTCATACCCCTTTCCTATCACTAATCCATTATATTTATAGAGCTAACTTACTTACTCCCCAAACCAACCTAATTGTATTGTACTACCAATATTACCCTCCTCCTAAACCAATATATTACAATACCAGCTGCCAAACTTCCACCTTGTCCTCAAGGTGGATAGTAATTGGCACTGAATTCTTGGCCTCCGCAGTACTTGACATTGGCCGTCTGAAAATTGATGTCGAGCTTCCATTGGCGCTTAAGCTCCTCATCGGTAAGTCCTTGTATTTCCTTTGGTGGTGCAGCGAGGAAGAGATTATCTGTGATGTCGCTATGATGAGGCAGCAAGGTTTCAGTGGGAGTAGTGTTGGGTGACTTGGGATTGGAAGGTTGTGGGTTGATAAGATTGAGAAGGGAATTGTGGAGTAATATCTAACTTTTGAGATGTAGAGGTGAGTTGGGTGGTTTGGGATTGAAAGTGGTGAATTTAGTTTTAGATGCAAGGTTCTCAAAATTGGGTTTGCAATATGGTGGCAGTTTGGGCTCTACGGATGAATAGTGGGGAATGAAAAAATGGGAGGAGAGATTTGGCTGGGACTTAGTATCAGATTTATGCCCTCTCTCTCTTTTCCTTGTACTGGGAAGAATAGAGAAAATCAATTTCAAACCTTCTCTCATTCACTAAAGTAGGGTTTGCTTTTTGACAGAAAGAATAAAGCATATTCCTTTTGGGCGTGCTGTCACTTAATGTTAGGACTTTTACAAAAAAAGCCCTTACTAGCATCTTCCAAAATATCGCTATTGGCCTTGACAAAGTCCTTGGAGCTTCTCTCATTCTCCATCTCTGGAATTCTATGCGGCAAGTGACCTGAGGTTCGCCACCATCTTTCCCCACTAGGCCTATCGGTGAAGCTACCCGGACCAGCACCGAATCCTGCACTTCGGGCACCTCCTCACTTAAAAAATTCTTTTGTCAGTTCACCTGCGAGACCCGGAACTCTACCACCAGATTGGCCATCATCAAAAGCTCCACGATCTCCTCTAGGGGCCCCACCAGACATTCGGTCGGAAAAACCACCTTGACCAACACCGCTAAATCCAACCACAAAAACGTTGGAACCGCCAACTGGTTTACAGCATGTGGCTTTTTTTTCAGATTCTCTTCCATTTGGTGCGATGATGAAGGATGGATATTCTCGAGATCCACTTTTCTTTAGATTGCATACTCCTCTTCCTCCACTTGGTTTACTTCCTCCATCTCCTTACGAATAAGATTCAGCTCCAATTTAAGTGGAGCCAAAGCGTCGCTATTATTTTCTTGAGGTCTTGTTGAAATTTCACGAAACCCTTTCTGATTATCTCATTTAAATCTTCAGCTAACTTCTCTGCTCCTACAGTAGCAAATGCCATTTATTTCTTTTTTTTTTGTTGGATTGAAACTGAAAATCAGTGGGTTTATCTCTCAGGATTATTGCTCTGATACAATTATAATGAACTGGATATCTTGGACAGTAGAATAAAAGATGGAGATGATTTTGATTGATAATAATGGAAATAACAGAAAATAAAGGATAATTATCAAGTTTTCGAGTGACTTGAGTGACACACTCCCAAAGCTAACATAACATAAACTCTCCAATATATTCTTCATACCCCTTTCCTATCACTAAACCATTATATATATAGAGCTAAATTACTTACTCTCCAAGCCAACCTAATTATATTGTACTACCCATATTATTCCTTCCCCTAAACCAATCTATTACAATCCTCCAAGGTAGCTTCATACCGAGGCAGGTTAGCCCATTGAATCAGAATGTGGGGTTGGTGGGGTGTACTTGGAATCCAACACATCTGTATGCACAGTATCCAAGATCAAATCAGGAGTGAGTTGTGGAGGCGAGAAAGCTGGCACTTGAGCCTTGACCAATGACCTTCTATTACTGGGACACATGGATGGATTTTAGCCTCAGGAGGAAGATGCAGTTGATAAGCTACCATCCCCACCCTTTTTATTATCTGAAAGGGTCCATAAAATCTTGGAGACCGCTTCTCATTTACTCATTTAGCCACTGCCTATATGGCTGTAGTTTTAGATACACCTAGTCATTCACTTCATAGTGTACCTCCCTTCTCTTCTTATCCTACTGGAGTTTCATGTACTGAGCTTCCAAAAGATGGAATTTAAGATCATCCAATATGGCATCTCTGTCAAGCAGCTGGTCCTCTAAAAAAAGTAAAAAACTCAAGTACTACCCTCTCAAACCTGAATAAAGTAGTAGGGTCTCTTCTATATACAACCTTATAGGGGATGCTGACTTGATGTGTGTCTAGAGGTATTATACCAATATTCTTCCCACACTGATGAAACACCTTAGATAAGCTTCAAGAGTCTTGCTTACCACCTCTGTTTGTTTGTCCATGAGACTGAGGGTGATAGTTGTGCTTTTGTGCCCCGGAGCATGAAAAGCTCTGTTCAATATAAGCTCATAAGCACCTTGTCTCTATATCTGAGACAATTGTAGCTGGGAAGCCATGTAGTCTCACCACCTACTTAATAAACAAGGATGCCACAGAAGGGAGGAGGAGGGGGGGGGGGTAAAAGGATGTCTCATGCCAATGTAGTGGCTGTATTTGGACAGCTTATCCATAACCATCAAAATGGTGTCCCTCCCTAAAGATTTTGGGAGACCTTCTGCAAAGTCCATGGAGGAATCCTTTTACACCTTGTCAGGATTAGGAGGTGGTTGTAATAGTCCTGGTGGACTGAGGGAGGAGGTCTTTTGCTGCTGGCACACATGGCACCCTTGCACAAATGTAGTGATGTCCTTTTCATCCTCTGCCTCTACCAAGCAGCAAGTCTTTGGTAGGTCTTCAAGATTCCAGAATGCCCTCCCAAGGGAGACTCGGAGATGTGATACTCCAACATGAGAATGGTCGTGGAGTGAGGAGTGTTTGGGAATAACCAAGCGCCCTTTATACTTTAACAGGCATGCTTCAGTGTAACTGTGGCAGTTAGCTGCTGGAGTTCATCATCTTGTTTGATGGCTTGAAGAAAATCAGACGAGCTATAGAGTGTGAGGAGAGAATTGCATTGCACTCTGTGGTGGCTGGTTGGCTTCGTGATAAGACATCTTCAACCCTTGTCCTTACCCCAGGCTTGTATTTGATCTCAAAATCAAAACCAAAGAGCTTACCCACCCATTTCTGGTACTCAGGGCCAATCTCTGTCTGATTTAGCAAGGGTTTAAGGCTTTGTTGATCGGAGGTGATGATGAAATGTTTCCCAAACAAATTATGCCTCCATTTTCGGACTTAAAGCACCACTGCCAATCTGCAATCAACTCCTTTTCATATATAGACTTGGTTCTTAACCTGACTCCTAGAAGCTTGATGTAGTAGACTATTAGGTGCCCCTGTTATAGAAGGACATTCCCCAATCTATAGCCAGAAGCATCAGTTTCTATGGCAAATAGAAGAGTGACATCTGCCATGTCTAGGATAAGTGCTTGGGTGAGAGCTCGCTTTAATTTCCCGAAGGCTCTAGTCGCCTTAGGAGACCACCCAAACGAGTCTTTTTCAACAACAAAGAACAAATAATTAAACAACAAAAATGATGAATAATTCAATTATAAAATTGGTAAATGTGAAAGTACTTTATCAAGTATACTTCTAATCCAAGTATTCTAGTATGAAATATCATTTCAATTTATACAACCAATGAACCAATTACTAAAAGTTTCCAAAATAAAAAATAAAGCAACAAAAAATTGATAGTGATTTTAAAAAGACAAAGAAAGGGGCGACAAATCACAAGTGCAATGATTGAGAAGAAACGAAATGAAAAATACAAAGCAGGCTTTTCTAAACACTTTTCACAAAAAAAGAAACGAAATCAACATAGTAAAATCTGTCTAATTGGGTCGTTCAACGCACGGCCTAAAGATAATAAGCATAAGTCACGAAATGAGCGAACCGTTTAGCCATCTTTCAATTAACGAATAACTAGCACGCATGAATTTTTTCCAGACAAGGGAAGTTGAAATAAATCATTTTCCAGAAGTGGGTGATAGACTGGAGTTGATAGAAATGGGGGTGGGAGGTACAGATTTGCGGGGAGGTGAGCTGCAAGAGGATGTGGTTTAGGGTGGTGATGAATTTGTCGGTGGGGGCAGGCGAAAATTGGTGGTTGAAGTTAACACGGAAAAATGAGCACCCTCATGACATTTCCTTTATTATTCTTGGAGATACATGTAGGGTTATCGAATGAGAGTGGAAAGATTCTCTTCACCAAACTCTTCATGGTAGCATAGCTACGGTTGCTCAACGCCATTACAGTGAGTGAGTGTGTTATAATCAGCAAAATCGAGTGATGTGTTTCCTCCTCTAGCTTTCCTATCATCATTTTGTTTTTTTTTTCTTCATCAAAGTTCGAGCCTTTCATTTCTTAAACCTTAATCTTTGTCATAGAGTTTTAAGAAATATAAAATCTTTTTCCTTTCAAAGATTTAATCTTTGTGAAAATGGCACCAAAGCAAGGTCTCTCAGACATACAAAACCCACTTTATCTCCATCCATGTGATGGGCCATTCAGTATCAACATTTCAGATTAGCTTGTTGGGCCTTCTTGCAGGCATTCTATGGGGATAGCACTTGCATCAAAACACAAGCTAGGCCTGGTGACAAGAGCTTTGTAGAGACACCCTGAGGATTTAGAGCTACAAGAGCACTGGATACTTGCAACTTTATGGTGATAGCTTGGTTAACAACCCTCTATGTCACCATCTGTGAAGGAGTCAGTAATGTTTGTACAAAGTGCCACACAGATATGGTATTAACTTGAAGTAAGGTTTTCTCAAACTAATGGGACTAGAAAGTATAAGCTAAGCAAAGATATTTATGATCTTAGGCAAGCTGATAAATCCATTAGTGAGTATTACACCACAATGAAATCATTATGGGATGAGCTTGAAGTATTAACAAACTATCCAGCTAATCACTAATGTGACTCAAGAGACAAGAGCCTTCCTTATGCAGTTATGCTCTATGGAAGCAGGAAGAGGAGCATATATTTCAGTTCTTAAATGGCCTGAGTGAGACATACACTACTGAGAGGAGTCAACTGTTAATGATAACACCACAACCATATGTGGAGACTGCTTGGGCTAGATTACAACAAGAAGAAGCTCATAGTGAAGTGTTAAAGGCGAATAAAATGGAAATAGAAAGTTCAGTGATGTACGCAAGCCATAGTCACACTCAAGGCTCAACAATGCTTGCCAAGGGAAAAGGAGAGATGCTGGAAGGTAGTAGGATATCCAAAGTGGCATGCCAATTACAAGAAGACGCAAAGAGAAGGAACATCTTCTAGTGGCAGTGTTAACCAAGGTTTCAAAGGTAACAGAGGAAAGACCGATGGCCAGGTGCTAAATGGGCAGTTAATGCTCAAGTCAATGAGAGTGTTGGCTTAACTGCTCAGCTGGAAGAGTTACTCAAGCTCATTCCTTCAAACTCAAGCAATGGTGATCAGGAGATGGCACACAGTGTGCAATAATTCTTGTCGTCAATCAAAGACCTGGATTCTAGACTTAGGTGCCTCTGAGCACATGGTCAGTTGCATTAATATATTATACAAACCCAAACTTGTTTTTGCACCAAAAATCAATTTACCAAATGGTAAAACTGCTTCCATTACTTATAATGGTAATGTCATTTTGAAAAATGGCATACACTTGTCAAATGTTCTATATGTTCCTGGATTCAGACATAATATGTTATTTGTTAACAAACTTGTATTGTTCACGACTATCCTTCACAAAAGGCTAGAGCTTTTGGTGTGGCAAGGCATGGAGTTTACTATCTAGTAGATGAAGAACTAGAGAAGTTGGGAGTTACAACACAAAATAAAGAAGCAGAAGAGAAGTGATGATGTGAAGGAGATAGTTGTAGTCTTTAATGCTAGTTACAACACAAAAGAAAGAAGCAGAAGAGAAGTGATGATGTTAAGGAGATAATTGTAGTCGTTAATGTTGTTCAACAAGATAGATATGTTTTGTGGCATAATAGGCTAGGCCATGTACATGTAGATAAGTTGAAACAGATTGGTTGTGTACCTAAAACCTAGAATGATTAGGGATTATGTTTAACTTGCCCTATGGCAAAATTTTGCAAATTGTCATTCAACTTAAGTGCTTCACATGCTAAAAATGAGTTTGAATTGTTGCATGTTGACATTTCGGACCCTTATAGGGTTCAAACCACGAACAAACATAAGTATTTATTGACAATAGTTGATGACACCACGCAACTTGGGTGTATCTCATGCAATTGAGGTCTGATTCTTATGATGCTATGTACGTTTATTATATTTGTAACGAATCAATTTAAGAAACAGGTGAAAGTAATAACTAATAAGATCATTAACTGGAGTTTGATGATCACATATGTAAAAGATTGTATGCTGAAATGGGGGTTATTCATCAAACCACTTGTGTGGATAAACCACAACAAAATGGCATTTTGGAGATGAGTAGGGCTTTGAGACTACAAGTAGGCAATTGTGTGTTGACAGCAACGTACATTACTAATAGGCCCCCTCACCTTGAACAATGTATCCTCATATGAAAAATTGTTCAAAAAGAAGCCTGATTGCAGTCACGGTTTTGGCTTATAATCTAGCTTTGAACAAAGATAAATTTTCAGCAAGAGGTATTCCTTGCACCTTGTGAAATCCACATAATCAGAAGGGATACAAATTACTTAACTTAGCTTAGTTACTAACCAAGTGTTTGTGTCTAGGGATGTAAAGTTTCATGAAGATATTTTCGCTCATAATCATACAAGTAAGCAGAGGCAATATAATCATCCCCAACCTATGTCTCTTCCTCAGAGGTTACACTATGGGATGATTTTGAGGAAGAAACAACTCAACATGGTTGTTGAGATCATGTGGAAGAAACAACTGACTCAGCTCTAGATGTTAGTTCCCACGGTTAATGAAGAAGAGAAGATGTTAATTCACTACCTACTGGAAAGCAAGTTGCCTTCCCCTGAAACAACAATTCCTTCTCCTCTAGTTCTAAGAAGGATAACAAGAGTTCATAGACCACCTTCTTGGATGAGCAGACACCACAAGGATTGAACCTAGCTCAGCTGCTAATGTGGCTTGTGTCAATTTGAGTCTTGTGTTTCTATGTATCCATGATTAACTAATCAAAGAGGTTGATTTGGTAACTTACAAACAAGTTGTTCACACCAAGTGTGCGTGGATGCAACGAATCATGAATTGAGTGCCTTGGAACCCAATGATACTTTAGGACATTACAGAGCTACTTGGTCGAAAGAAAGCCATTGGATCAAAGTGAATTTACAAAACAAATTTAAAGCTAGATGGCAATATTGAAAGACTTAAAGCAAGACTTGTCATTCAAGGCTGCACGCAACAATATGGAGTGGATTATGGAGAAACTTTTGCTCCAGTTGCCAAATTGACAACTGTTAGATCTTTATTGTCTGTTGCTGCAATTGAAGTGTGGATTGTAAACCAAATGGATTTTAAGAATGTGTTTGTTCATGGTGATTTACATGAAGATGTGTATATGAAGCTACCTTTGGGATATGTAGGTCATGGGTGTAGAGTAAGTCTTGCACACGGGGGGAGCCTGTGCCTCACAACAAGGTCTGCAAGTTGAAAAAATCACTATATGGGCTAAAACAGGCCCCTAGACAGTGGTTTTTTGAACTCTCAACAACTCTTGAGCAATTTGGATATGCACAATCCAGAAGTGGTCATACACTCTTTACTAAGGCACATAGCAGTATTGGTGTATGTATATGGCTTGATATTAGCAAGAAATTCTAGCCCTCTCATTGATCAAACTAAGAAGTTCCTTGCTTCATCCTTCCACATGAAAGATCTAGGTGTCCTAAGATATTTCCTGGGTATTGAAGTCAACAGATCAGCTCAAGGGATATTTTCATCTCACAAGAAGTACACCCTGGATATGATTAAGGAGAGTTTGGAGTAAGTAATACTAGGAAGCTCAGAATTCCTATGGATCCTTTGACTAAGCTTACACCTGACTTAGGTGATACTCTACCTGATCCTGCTATCTTCTAGAGGCTAGTAGGCAAATTGTTGTATTTGACACTCACCATGATATTAGCTACTCTGCATATCATCCTAAGTCAGGTTATGTGATGGCCCACAACTGCTCATCTACACGCTGCTAAAAGAGTATCTCATGATATCACCAAAGCAAGACATTTTGTTGGCTGCAAAATCTGCTGTTGTCTTAACAACCTATTGTGATAGTGATTGGGCTGGGTGCCCAATGACAAGGAAGTCCACTACAAGTTTGTGTCATGGAAGTCAAAGAAGCAACAAGTTGTTGCAAGATCAAATGTTGAGGTAGAATATAGGGCTCTTGCTCTTACTACATGTGAAATATCATGGCTCACACAATTGTTTAAAGATCTGGGTGTTAAAGCTACTCATCCTATGGTAGTTAATTGTGACAACAAGGCAACACTTTCTATTGCAGTCACTCCAACACATCATGAGACAAATGAAGCATGTAGAGAATGACTGTCACTACATTAGAGACAAGGTCTCAAATGCTTCCATTGATCCTCAGTATATTTCTTCTAAGGAGCAATTAGCATATATTTTCACTAGACCTATCTCTATTGCTCAACAAGACTACATTCTATCCAAGCTAGCAGTTCAACCCACTACCGGCTTGAGGGGGAGTGAAGAAAGGAGTATTCCTTAGTAGTTTACTTAGTCGTTTTCAGCTATTTAGTTTCTATACCAGCTAGTAGGCCTGTTCAACGGGCGGGTCTGGGTCGGGTCGGGTCATGTTGTTTGCGGGTCGGTTCGGATCTAAAGTCATTACTGTCGGGTCAAGGGCTAGACTGACCCGACCCGACCCTATTTATAAAAATCAAATGGATTAAAAGCAGAGTACTGAGTAACTGATCATGGAGCCTGGATTAATTTACATGAATCATATTCTGTTTCTTAGTATGGTTATGTCAATCCTTCATGCTTTAATTTTCATATAGTGATTTGTGACTGCTGTTTTCTCGTAATCTTCTCCTGAAGAGTGAAGACTCAATTTGAATTTAGACTTCAAAGCAATTAGTGATGAGCAGAGAAAGAAATTAATCCAAATGGAAAAGTCAGAAATTGATCAAAACTTGAAGCTCACTACATTAGTATATATTACAAACGTGAGTAATAAAACATCAAGAAGTTTTTATATCCAACCTCAAATGATAGCATGATATAGTGTTAGAAAGAATGTGAAGTCAACCTAGTTCATATTACATCCTAATCCCAACACTGGTGGAAAAGCTACAAGGATCATACTGTTGCACCACTACTTGACAAGTTACAAGGTATCAATTTCTCGGATACCAATAATGTTGACAGGTCTTCCATTGAACATGGATGAAAGAGTGATTTCACATAGTTTCTTCAGCTCCCTTTTTAGCTCCCTTGTTTTGTTGATTACTACTTCCGGCTAATAATCGATCATATCATTAGATCTTGTCATACGCAGATTCAGGGCTGATCACAGTAGGTTAATTTAGAAACATGCAAGTATGATCCGTGCGCAACCACAAAACAAATCGACCCTTTTTTGACCCGACCCGCTAATGTCTCATTAGGGTCAGACCCTATACGACCCGACCCTATTTTAATTGGGTCGGGTCATGACCCTATAGTAAAGGGTCGGGTCAAGGGCCTTTTTTAGGGACCCGACCCATTGAACAGGTCTACCAGGTAGTAGTACCTTTGTCGTTTAGCTCATTATGTGTTGTAACATTTCTAGTGGATGCTAGGAGGATTTTGTGTGGTTGTGTAAACCTAGGGATCCAGATTCTTTTGTATATATAGTTGTCTAGTATCATCCTTGAAGTAATACAAGATGATAGCTGATTAGCAGCCACTATTTTCTCATTCTCTTCACCAAACTCTTCAGAGAGTGAATGCAGTTTCAAGAAGGAAAGACAACAGGGGAAAGGGAAGAACATGGGGCAAATTAACTAACGCTTGCAAGATGTGCGTGGGTCTACGCTCGAATGTAAATTCAACCAACCAGAATCCGGCTATCGGAACCTTTTTGCCCCAACTAAATTTTATAAGGTAGTTTTGTCCCTGAATTTTTTTATTAGGTAGTTTCTGGCAAATTTTCCTTACTATTGTTATTGACTTATTGCTCAGTGCTACTGATTTCTTTAAATTATTTACATCCACCCCCACCCCCTTTTTAGCAACTCACCTTAATAATTGGGTTGAAGTTGCTGATTGTGTTTGTATCTATATTCAGCTGCTTAGCATTTTCTGCTGCATATGATGTTACAATATTCTTTTAATTTGGCACTACCTATTAACATGTGATCTTAAGTTTTCTGTGCACCCCTATAACCTGGAGATGTATCCCAAAATTTGCAAAGGATTATCGAGCCACTAATAATAAGCTTTTTGCTGAACTTGTTTTTCAGTGTTCCCTGGTGGCTGGTCGAATGACTTCTAGTGTTTCATCTGTTACTTGGATAACTTTGGGTGGATCTTCAGCTCATGCAATTATACTTCTTTGGATTTTGCTTAAATACAGGTAAAATGTCTTTCATGTATAAACCTCTCGTTTTATGGAAGAGAGATTATTTTCTGTAACTGTATCTATCCTATAATGCAGCACGACTAGTGGAGTCCTTGGGATGGTGTACCCACTCATAATGGCCGCTGCACTGGGCATTGGTGATGGAGTAATGATGACACAAATCAATGCTTTATTGGGAATGCTTTTCAAACATGACATGGTAAGGTTTTTTAAGTTTTTCTTAGAAAGCATGTCTAGTGCAAATTCCCTAAAGAATATGAGCCTCTAAGTTCTCTCTTTATATTGCCAGCTCATTCTGATTGTTATTTTGTCTCAGCTACTAGTTAAGTCAGAACTTTTGTAGAGCATAGGTCATCGTATTTCATATGTTTGTAAAAATTCTGGTTCTGGTGGCTCAATTATTTTTTCGTTGTTTGAAACAAGATAATCATCGATGTCATGAAAGTAGGGGTGATAATGAGTGTTAAGGCTTAGCCAAAACACAGGTCCAATGAAACTTCACTTGTGCTGGATTCTGTTAAAGCTTTAGCCACAACTCAGCTTTAATCAAATTTCGTTTCTGTTTGAGTTCAATGTAGGTCTCTAATAAGGGTAAGCTAATCATGATCTGAGAAGTCCATA
Source organism: Beta vulgaris subsp. vulgaris (assembly GCF_026745355.1). Classification (NCBI taxonomy): domain Eukaryota; kingdom Viridiplantae; phylum Streptophyta; class Magnoliopsida; order Caryophyllales; family Amaranthaceae; genus Beta; species Beta vulgaris. Next base: position 38,617,226 of record NC_079206.1, on the reverse strand, counting down.
CTATAGGTATCGCCTAAAAAGTAGAAATAATAGCAGAAATGCTTTTACTACCGCTTTTTCTATTTATGACGCACGCACAACATACAAGATTGAACTTTGCCGTCCACTATTATGTATGCATAATGATATAAAAATAATAAGAAAATAATATAATGAATTATATTTTAAGACGAATCTAATTGTATACTTCTTTCCGAAATAAGTGAAACATTCTTCTCTTTTATGTGAGCTTTTTGAGAGAAGTGCATCACTAATTTCATAACGGAGGAATTGTTTTTTATTTAACAATTATAAGAGATAAAATGGTCAAAGTAGATTTTTGAAAATAGTGTATGCGTTATAATAAGAAATGGAGGCAGTAGTGAAGACTTGTATCTTGTAATACTTTGTAATTACTTTAATAATTAATCGATATGGACTTCCAAATTTGTAACCCCGAAACATCACACTCAATTAATACAAACCTTAATCAAATAATCTCATAATTTAACTCAAAATTTCGGCAAGAGTTTCCTCTAAAAATTGGGATCTAATTTTAATCTTGTTAACAAACTCAATAGAGTAAGATATTGTCAATACAAGGACCAAAATTGTCGACGCTTTTGTGGAAACAACATCAAGAGAGAATGAGACCATTCAAAACAACTCAAACTCAATGGAACAGCTCAATATCACAAAACCATCTAACAGATCTTGAATCAAAACATCGACATTAATAACAAAACCTATACAGCTATACATATATGGATTTAAGTAAAATTTACATTTGAAACTCTACGAATACAAAGTTCCTCTATGAATTGTTGCCCTCACTTTAAACATCTCGGATTCCAACATGAAACCTGTCAATTGCTCGCCATTGTACAAGGTACGGGTCATTACATGTTCAACCCTAAAGGGAAAGAACAACAACCAAAAACCAATTAAACAATTATAGCACACATTACAAAAACCTGAGTACTAATACTCCACCTTAGACAAAAATAACAAAGCATCGAAAGATATATACTAGTGTAACTCAAATTCTCACATACATTCGTATCTCAACTTCTCCTCTTTTAAACTTCTATGTCAATCTGTGTCGATTCAAAATAATAGAACACTAAAGTATTTGTACCTCAAAGCCAAATTAGTTATATTCAATGTTCATAATCCTGAAGTTCTAAATCAAGTTACAAGACCATGATAAAACCACATAGATTACAATTAGAGTCAAAATAGAATATGAATAAGTTTCATAGCTACAATCACAAAGCAATCGAGTAAAAAGTTACAACGATCACAACATTTGAGCATATTTAGATATTAACGATAATTTGTTGAATCCATACTCATGCGTAATTCAACTTTGATTATCAAATCCAAAACGAAGAATAAATTTCTATTACTATCAACTCTAAAGATCATTTCATGATACAATAATTATCAAATATTCCCAAAAAAATTGGCATTCCACTAAATAACAAATGATAGACCCAGGAATCCGAGCCTATCATTTCATAATGTATATACGGGACCATAACTGGTTTTCCAGTAATTTCAATGGCCAATAACCTCGACTGTGCGCACCCCTCTACTCAAGATTTCGTCTGAGCCTCTAGCTTTGACCGGTCATGTTGGAGCGAGGACGCTTCAATATCTTGCCACATTGACGTTAAGTAATCAAATCGTGCCACCTATGGCAAATCTCAATCAATCAAATATCTTCCCATGCCATTGAAGATAAAATAACCAAACACCAATATGCCATTGAAATTACTCGAGGTAGTTATGCTAATGGAATAAGCTAGGTAGTTATGCTAAGCAAATTACTATATATGTAGGGCTAATTAGAGAGAAGAAAGGATGTTGAAAATTATTAAGGAAATATTGGGTGAGCTCTTGTAGTTCAATTGGGAGAGAATCAAGCCTCTCGAAAGCTTGAATATCGGTTACATTTGTTGTTTTTACTATTACTATACAATCAAAGTTCATCTCCTTCCTTAATCTCTCTATTTTATTATTATAATCTGTCCAAGCTATGTTAATTCATAGCAAATGGTATCAGAGTAGCACAATTCTGGGAGATTAGGGTTCTGATTTTCGAGTTTCTACTTAAAAAAATAAAAAGGGAAGAGAGGAAGAATCTGCCATGGAATGCGCGGGAGAAAGTGCAACGTATCAAATGGCAAGGTGGATTAGAGAGGATTTCGCATACATCAAACGCCAACGAGATCGAGGAATTTTAGATCTCAAGGAAGAAAAACGTATCCGGCGAGAGCTTTAAATTCATGGGTTTGATGGAAGAGATGTAGATGACTGGATTTTATTGATGGAGGACTCATTCAATTTTTTCCAGTTAGATGGAGAGACAAGGCTAAAGGCTGCCATCATAGCTTTTGATGGTGATGCCCAACGATGGTTTGAAGAACATCGGCAATGGTCGTTCAATGAGTGGCAGTAATTAAAGAAACAGTTGATGTGGCGTTTCAGCTCTTCACAGGTGAAGACTCACCAGGTCCAGCCATCCGTGACGTGCTGGTATGACAAGGGCAGCGAACTAGATAGTGTGCTCAATGGAAGCATGATGGTGCTAGAAGAAAACAAAGATGATCTGGTGGGTGAAAAGAAAGAGGTGGAGTGAATAGAAAATGAGAAGAAAAGCAGTGATGGTGGTTATCCAACATTCGTCACTATCACAAAGAGGTTGGGAGCAAATGAAGGAGTAATTTTCTTTCCTGGAGGTGGTCACGCACGTGGTGGGTCAAGTCGTGGCGATTGGAATTTATCACCAATGGGTGTTACTAAGGGAGGGTGAGATGGTGGAAAATATGTTTTCACGGGTGGTTTAATTGGTGGTGTATTCGAGAGAGGCGGTGCAGGAGGTTCTGGATCCGAGGGTGGTCCGCGTATTTTGGTTGGAAATCGTAAGTTTGGTGATGAAACCACCACTTGCGGAGGCTTGAACTGGGAACGAGAACGATTTGTGAAGGGCGAACCAGAGGGTGGTGTTGTGGCTGATTACACCGGTAGGGCCGCCGAAGAACGTCGAAACGACGTCTCTATCAACAACCACAGTGGAGGAATTTTTGAGAGAGGAGGTCCGGGCTTCGCTGGCAAAGTTACAGGTGGTCATACTGGTGTTTCATGCGGCGAAGAGGAGTTTATTAAGGGTCATTCTGATTCAAGCGCATCCAGGTCTGGCCCGAGCAGCGGCGTCGTGGTAGGTGGTGCTGTGCACCGGCTGCTCCAAAGAAATTTTTCAGAAGATTCCAGAAATGGAGATTCCAAAAGAAGCTTATGGGAGAAGATTTGCTGAGTCATTGATCAGCTCGAGGAGGAAGCCAAGTGTGGCTGATGCAATTACTAAGGGCAATGCTGTAATTACCAAAAAAAGGCGCTGCCACGTAGCAAGACATCACATGCTGGCAGCTACTCTTATTTCACAGACTGAATTCTCTCTTATTAATGAGATGGAGCCCATTTTGGACTTTGGAGGCCCATATTTCTGAACCCCCTTTCCCTCTACACCTACCTAATCAACCCAACCCAATTTTCAGAACCCACATGCTCAACACTCCACATACCTCCTACCACCAGCTATTAATCTTACAAACCCAACGTTCTTCAACTCCCACACCCTTTCTTCACAACAAGGAACCGGAGGAGCTACACCTACTCTACTTCAAAGGTGGTGGGACATGCCTCATTGTTGACTGCTTCACGCACCAAGATTTGACAGCCTTTTTACTTCATACTAGTGATGCAGATAATTATGATTACTTGCCACCTTGAGGACAAGGTGGAAGTTTGGGGGGCCGGTCATGCTATGAATTGATATTTTAGGGTAAGGGTAAATTAGGTATTATCTTAATGAGTAGCTTAGGGAATAAGCTAGTTAGTTATGCTAAGGAAATTACTCTATATATAGGGTTAATTAGAGAGAAGAAAGGATGTGGAAAATTGTTAAGGAAATATTGGGTGAGCTCTTGTAGTTCAATTGGGAGAGAATCAAGCCTCTCGAAAGCTTGAATATCGGTTACATTTGCTGTTTTTACTATTACTATACAATCGAAGTTCATCTTCTTCCTTAATCTCTCTATTTTATTATTATAATCTGTCCAAGCTATGTTAATTCATAGCACAAACCTCTATTAGTAATAAGAATTTGTCCAACAGCTCGATCCAGTAATTATAATTCATAGCCAATCCCAATCTTTCTTAAGGATTAGGTGTTGAGCTCCTAGAACATGTAATATTGAATCAAGATATACAAGTTGGTTCAAACTCATATCTGAAATTTAACTAGCCAAAGTAGTTCAATTCATTTCACATTCAACACTCAAAATCCAAAATCTAAACAATATCAAACAAATCTCAAGAACTAGAAAGAGAACAAAAGGAAGAGTGTGGCACCTCAGGATGGGCCAGAATTAAGCTGCACCACCGCAAAACAGGGTGGCAGTACAAACAGAAGAGAGGAAAACAGAGCGACGATAGCGCTGGTGGCTCCGCTGAGTACCGATAGCAGCAGCACCATGACCACCACCTCACCAGAAACACCGCAGTAACAAAATTAGGTGATGTAACGGCGGTGGCGCAGAACAGCAGCAGCACCGCAGCAACAGGACTAAGGAGAGAGAGAAAGCGGACAGCAGTGCGGCTAGCTTGAGGCAGCAAGACGAGGCGCAAAGCTAAAGGGGACGACACAGGAGAAAGAGAGATACCAGTAGGAGAGATACAGGACCACGGGGTAAAGAGAAGTCAAATGAGGGTTTGGGTTTCTTTGGGTTTCCAAATATGAACTGACACAAGAGTAGGGGGGGGGGGAGGGGTGACTTTCCAAAATTGGCACAAAATGAATGGAGAACCGACATCGAGAGGTAGAAAGAACAATTGGTTTCCAGTTTGGGCCAAATACTATTCAACTAATTTTAATACTTAAAATCCGTGATACATTTAGTCATAACATTGATTTAATAAATAGATTGCAGACGTAACAGATCCAAAAATTCACAAGTATAGTTACATAAAAAAGAGAACTTTGTATTTATTAAATTTTATTTCACAAAATTAATATAACATTGGCAAGATACTTAAACTGATAACTTTTGAAATAAATACACTTAGAAATTTGACTTTAATACACATAATTACATTTTGAATATCGACACTAATTGAGATAATCGATCACTAGTAATGATAAAATCGGGATTCAAATTTAACTCAAATAAAATAAGAATATCTAATACAAGAATGAATTTACATCTATGAGTAGCATTTAATAAATGCTGTTAAAATTAAGGTTCTTACAAAACTATTGACTTTGTTTGTTCAATTGCTGTTAGAGCCTAGAGGACTTCCTTTGAGGTGACAGTCATACCAAGCTACTAAAGATTAGCTCTTAGGAAACTTGTATTAGACATGGGCAAAATCAAACAAACTCACCTGTATTAAACTTGTAGTAAGTTTATTGACCTGAACTTGAGCTCCACCTGCAGCCTGTAGAATGGGTACTTATATGAAAAAATTAAATACGTACTTGTCTATACCAAGCCTGTAAAATGGGTACTTATATGAAAAAATGAAGAATCTTGCCTAGAGGACTTCCTTTGAGGTGACAATCATACCAAGCTACTAAAGATGAACGTACTTATAAGTTTATTGACCTGAACAAAAGCAAAAATTTTCGCTAAATTCTTCATTTTGCAGTCTGTAGAATGGGTAGGTAGGGAATTGGTACGTACTTAATTTCATTTTTTACAGACCCTCCTCCCTCCACCTAGACTGGTTCAGATTTTAGGTTTGTCAACCTGATAAGATTTGGTTTACCCATAGACTGTTTTCTGGTTTATATGTGAATTGATGCATCGGCATATGCAATTCAATTGATTGCAGGAGGGAGCATTTGCACAGTTGAAGGTTTGGCAGAGCTTTTCGATTGCAGTCGTTTTCTTCCTGACTCCTTACATTTCTTTGCATGTCATGGCTGGGGTTATGCTTATTGCACTCTGCATTGCTTTGGCTTCGTTTTTTATCCTCACTCTCAAACTGGAAAAAGGCTTTTCTCCTCGTTGAGCAACCTGAGCTTTGAAGTTTGTCTAGGATTCGCTGCTGCAAATGTATATTCTAAGTCTGCTATGTAATGTATATTTCCTTGTCCTAAGAGTATTGTTCGCATTCTGTATCTTCTCATGTTCAGAAACCCATGCTTGAAATTTTTGCTTGGATTTTCTTTTGCAAATGTATTTCTTTTTTCTTGAATAATGTATATGCTTACTCATTCTTAGATCTATTACTCAAATCTGTATTCTATTTTGATTTTTGGTCAATACATGTAAATATAGTAGAAATAATACATACTTGGTTTGGTTCGATTTTAGTTTAATGATGTCAATTGAATGGGGACTACATCGACGATATTATATTTCCAGAATAACTATGTAAATGATGGAAAACAATAAAAGAACAAGAACAAAAAAAATTAACACCAGTAATGTGAGAAACCTCAATGAAAATGGGTAAATTTACAGGTGGCAATGAATCCACAAATTTAGTAATGTAAATAGTGTTGCCAAAATGTATTGCCAGCTGATATTACAATTAAATGAACTAGATTATTAAAAGTAGAGTGCAAATATTGCTTACTAAATGTAGAAGCGTGCTCTTGAGAAAATGCTCGGAATAGGATAGCACGTCCAATTGATGCAAGATAGAAGTCCCTACTCAGATATTGATGAATAGAGGGAAAGAAAAGGTAAAATATATAACAAAATAATTTTTAAAGGTGTTTATATAATTGAAATTCTTGGGAGTAACTATTGAATGATTTATGTTCTCGACTTAAAATGCAATTACTAATTATATTATGGATCGTATTACGGAGATAATAAATTCATTATATTGGGTCGTCTATAGAACTTTGAGTTAGGATATTATAAATCCGAAACCCAATATAGTGTATCCTATTAGGTCACACATAATACCTTGGATCAACAAAAGAAACCTAGAGCCCTCAAGGGGCCCTAGGGTGACCGGCCAAGAGGAGGGAAGAGGGGAAGTCCTTCTAACCTAAATATATTTATATATTTAGTCACGCAATGCAAAGAATATACAAGATATCTTTTATTATTCTTCTCTCATATTCTTTTCCTAAAGTCACAAAAACTCCATTAAAGTTGGAGAAGAATTTCTTCCTTCCAACTAGCATTGGTGGAGTGATTGATCCGGGCTGGTGGACCAAGTAGAGGAATCACAGTTACGGTTCTTTCTTCGGATTATAACAAGCTTTGTAGAATTCACGCTACAAAGCTTAATTCTAAACTTTTATGTGATCCTTGATTGTATATGCATGTGATTCTATTTAACGTGCTTATGAATTAGATTTATGAAATTCCCCTTATAGTACTTAGAATCCTACAGTGGTATCAATTTTAGCCTCTTGCATATAAAATTTTGGTCGTCAAATTTAGTTTGTGTTTGACTAATTTTAATTTGATTAAGGAGAAGAATTGAATTATGGATTGAATAATTAATTGGAATTGGTTAAATGGAGATTTAACTACTTATTTTCTCTTAATAGTGGCTGAAAATTCCATCCTTACAACCCTAATTTTTCGAAATTTAAAATCTGTTTTAGATCTCTAATTTTCGAATATTAAATTCATATTATTAATCTAATTTTTATGTTTAACATTGTTTATGTATGAAAATCAATTAATGTGAAAAGTGTTTTATATGAATTAGAGATTAATTTATATGAATAACTCAAAAATTAATTAAAATAGAGATTTTAATTTAATTTTCTGAATTAGGCATAAAAGAGTTCATGTTTAATTTAATCAAGATAACTAAATTAACTTTACAAAAGATTGTAGTTTTAATTTTTTTCAAATAAAATAATAAAAAAAAATTGAAGGATGGAGGAAGAGGAGCAGCCACGAACCGTGACAGCTCCAGTGATCTGCCAACGAGGAACCGGTGAGGGAAGCGCAACTGCCGGTTGGGCAGTCGACAAAGGAGTAGGTGGCGGTAGCCACGCGCGATGCACATTCGACGTGCGGAGCAGCTGCTCGCTGCCGAAGGTGATAACACCGGCCTCTGGCGTTTGCTCGAGGAGGACTCGACCGACGAAGTTGCCGATGAGATGGCCTGAATGGGTCGTCGGTATATTTTTTGGTTTCACATACTTCTGGGCACGATGTAAAGTAGCCTTGTGCTGCTGTCGCTTCACGTTTTTTTTTATAAAAAAAAATTAAATTATAAAATATTTTTTTTTTGGTTAAAGTAAAACGTGACTAATAATCTGCCTATATATTTGGGCAAATGCAGTTTTTTATTTTGGAAATTTTAGAAACAGATTTTGAGAAAGCTAATTGAATTTCAATTATGTTAATATGTTAATGACTTGGTCATTAAATTAAATCCATAATTTGATTCTTTAATCTAATTAAAATTAGTCGGCTAGATTTTATAGGATAGAATCTTTATGTGGTTAGGAATTACTTAAATTCTTTATCCTCTTGCTTTAATTAAGAATATTTGATATTTTAATTGTTGACAAGTATAATATGTGATATTATCATGTGGCTTTTATATCTTGATATACTTGCTATGTATGACTAGTATGGCCCAAATTAAGTTGGAAAATACGATCTGCGTATCGTGATGTATTCTTGTAATTTTAAATACGATCTGCGTATCGTTAAGTATTTTTGTAATTTATTTAATTTAGTTATTATTTAAATTATTTTGATACTTATGTAGTCCAAAGACAAGCCCATCAAGAGAAGGCCCATGACTAAGGTGGATGGAGATCTTTCTTTTTTCTCTTCTCGTGCTCCTTTCTTTCCCCTGTCAAACCTCTTCTCCCCTTGCACCTTTCTTTCCTTCCTTGTCTGCTGCCGGACCTTGCCGGTTTCTCCTTCGCGGATGGAGCCTCTCTGCTTTTCTCTCCGTTCTTTCCCCTGCTGCTGGACCTATTTTCACTGTCATCAGTTCGTGCCACTATGGTTTAGTAACTTTCTTTATTATGAATCGGAAGTTTTGTGAATGAAGTTTATGTGGTTGATTGAATTTTAATTCTAAATAACTTAGAATTTGTTGTGCGGTGAAAATTGACTTGTACAAACAAGATTTAGGGACATAACGAGAGTTGAGGACATGTTCTGATTTCGTCTGCATGATCGGCAAGCACGTGGTAGAATCCAGCGTTGAACAAAGTCATAACCCGTTGGAGCAGTTGAGATAAATAAGGGAAAAACTCGCGATAAGTTCGGAAATATCTAGCTAGAATCTTTGTCATTTGTAACAACCAATAACGGTAACTTAGTCAAATTTCTAATTGTAGATAGATCTTATGTAGCCAAGTATAAGACATTAGTTCTCACTAGCTATACTATATTACTTCTACTTAGTACTCTTGTATTCTTAAACAATTCCTTTCACAATAATAGAATAGCAAACATTCTTATTTATTTATTAAGCACTTAGATTGATTACCTACCTATTATTGATAGATTGATCCTCCTTGATGAAATTTATCCAAAATAATTTGGCACCCCCCGTTGGGTATTTAGTCCAAAAAAGTGCTCCCTCGAAATTCGTGATTCAAGAGCCCCATTCCAAATAGAATTAGGGAAAACAAACAAATCCTAACAGAACTAGAATTTGTTATAGGGATACTATTCATTCCACATCATACTCTCCCTTTTGAAAAAAACCTTGTCCTAAAGTTTTGATGTAACCATGCGATCATCCACGCACGATAACCATGAACCATAAGAACGAGTACACGGAGGAGAAATAGAAGTGGAATCCATGAGGTGTGTGGATGTGTATGACAAAAAATGACATCACGACAGCAAAAATGAGTAGAAGAGGTTGCATAATGATGTACCCAACGCTCCTTTCTAGCTTTCTTCGCATATTTAACATCCAACATTAGATCTTTGTTACTTGCACAATCCAAATATTCATGTTATAGTTTATTTTCATCTTCCCTTTCCAAGCTGCTAGAAAAATCATCAATAACAACTTCATGTGTAACTTCGTCCTCATTGGAGAGATCCGTCAGAACAACACCTATCTCTTTTTGTTGTTCTTACTTTCGTTGCATTGTTGCTGTTGCATTGCTTCAAGCGTTGATCTTATGTCATTCATGATGGCATACATCTTTTGGTAGTTTTGATCTTGCGTATTGAATGTGCATTGTAATACATGAAAACAGTACAAAAATTCATCTATATTACTCCCCATTGCATATGTCGAGTCAAAACAAACATAAATATCACAATTTTATACAAACCATGGCACCAGATTTACTCTAAACTACAACAAAGTTACAAATTTCATAACCCGACCAAAATAACTCGAAATCTTCTGAAATTTTAATAGCACTTAGATTTGTATGTTTCCAACACTCGATCAAATTTTCACAAAACAACTAGAAGCCACTCGTTTGCAGTTTTGTTTTTCCCAAAACTTGTCTAAGATATACCGGTTTTAGACACTAGTAGAATAAATGCTATTTGCTGCGGTCAAAGAGTGCCCTATTGCTGCGGTTTTGGGCGCGCAACAATTAAGAGGGCAGCAATAGGTAATAATAATATTGCTGCGGTTTTAAACCGCATCAATATTTGAACATATTGATGCGGTTCCTACCCAGAACCGCAGCAATATATATATTTTTTATTAAAAACGCGCAATGTAGTGCTGCGATTTAGGCTAGAAACCGCAGCAATAGGCCCTGGTACAGGCAATTTTTTTTTTTTTTTTTTGCTTTCAAATTTGAAAAGAGTAAAACCAAGCAAGTAACTCATCCACTATCCACCAAATTCGCAGACAAATTAAGATAAAATGACATATGAACTGATTGATATATAAAAATAAAAAAAAACTATTTACATAAATAATACAAAAAATTAAAAAGTACAGCAAAAATAAAAAATAGTTACAGCTTAATAACCCATTACAAAGAATATGATAACAAAAAATATATTAAAAAAAATACTCATTTGCTAAACGACGCCCTACAATTTCCTACTAACGCCCTACATACCGTATCTTTATACTGTATTTATATACTTTCCTAAACCCACCTCCAATTTCAAAAGTTCACTCCCCACTACACCACCACCACCACCACCACCACCACCACCTTCTCCACGGCACCACCACCACCACCAAACCCGACACACCACCACCACCATTTTCTTCTCCATGGCACCACCACCGCACCTTCTTCTATATGACACCACCACCACCACACCTTCAAAAACCGATACCAACTTCAATATCTAGCCTTTCTGGTTTAAATAAGTTTGTTCTTCGATAGAGAAAGTCCGACAAGAGTTTGATGTATGTAGTATTGCTTGTTTTTGCAGTGTGAAAATGCACTGAAGGAGATTACATCCATGTCAACTTACTGTTACAAAGAGAAAGCAACATATCTTCAGGCAATAAAGGGTAATTCTCCATTCATGTCAACCTACTGTTACATGAATATTTGACAAACCACTATAAGAAACCATAACACAATTTGTAAGCGAGATTACTTGGCAGAATACGTTCGAATAGCAGCAATGACAATTAGGTAGTACCCCTCATTTCCTTGTTTTCTTCTCTGCTTTTTTCAAAAAAAAAAAAAAAAAATTCAGAAAATAAGGGGCGCCCACCAAGGACGCCCCACCACCGGTGGAGGCGTCCTTGGCAGGCGCCTCACCATGTGGTGGAGCGCCTGCCAAGGACGCCTCCACCGGTGGTGGGGCGTCTTTGGTGGGCGCCCCCTTATTTTCTGAATTTTTTTTTTTTTGAAAAAAAGGGGGCGTCCACCAAGGACGCCCCACCACCGGTGGAGGCGTCCTTGGCAGGCGCCTCACCATGTGGTGGAGCGCCTGCCAAGGACGCCTCCACCGATGGTGGGGCGTCCTTGGTGGGCGCCCCGTTATTTTTTTTAAAAAAAAAAAATTCAGAAAAAATGGAGAAAAAACATGGAGAAGAAGCGAGGTAAGGTGGTGGACGTGCTGGTGGTGGTGTTGCTCGTGTGGTGGTGGTGCTGCTGGTGGTGGTTCTGCTGGTGGTGGTGCTGCTGATGGTGATTCTGCTGATGGTGGTTCTGCTGGTGGTGGAAGGAAACTTTTGAAATTAGAGGAGGGATTAGGGAAGTGAGTTAAGGGGAGGAGAGAGAAAAAAATACAAAGTATATAAATACAGTATAAAAATACTGTATTTAGGGCGTTAATAGGAAATTGTAGGGCGTTGTTTAGCAAAGCCCAAAAAATAAAAAACTGAAAATAAAAAAACCCTAAAACAAAAAATAAGAAACTGAAAAATTATATTTCTCAAGTGAATCTTCGACAGAAACTGAAAAATTGCTGCTGTAGGAACGACGAAGGCTTCGCGAGGAACGACGACCGAGCGCGGACTTCGAAGGGTCGAGTTTTCGATCTGAACGACGACGAGCGCGAAGTCTTCAACAGGTGAGTTTTTGAGGAAGGACGACTGAGCGCGAGATCTACGACTGGTGAGTTTTTGAGAACGACGACCGCCGATGTCTTCGACCAACGAGAAGAAATCTTGACGAAGTCTTCCTCTGGTGAGGGAGGATTGAAGACGACGAAGAACGAGAATGAGGGGATGAAGACGGCACCTAAAATGGAGGAGAGAGAAGGAAAGAAACGGATGAGAGGGAGGAGAGAGAAGAAAGCAACGGATGAGAGGGAGGAGAGAGAGAGGGGAAGCGTGACTGAAACTGAGAGAGAGGAGGCGTGAAAATGAGAGAGAGAAGAGGAGAGAGAGGGGAGGGGAAACCCTAGTTGGGTTAATAACATAATAACGTATAAGCACCTCACTATCTTAATATTTATTCTAAAAGCATATTGCTGCGGTTTTTCCTAGGAACCGCAGCAATAGCTTCTAATAATATTTTAATATTATTATAATATATTGTTGCGGTTTTTGTCAGAAACCGCAGCAATATATTTGGTCAAATAGTCAAATTTGTGAAGAAAAATTTCGCTTAAAACCATATTGCTGCGGTTTTCGGCCGAAACCGCAGCAATATAGTTATTTTATATTTTTTCTTTTTTTTTACGTGATATATTGCTGCGTATGGGTAAAACCGCAGCAATATCACCGCAGCAAATAGCATTTGTTCTACTAGTGAGACCAGCTCACGAGAAGCAGCCCAGTTTATTAGCAGACAAATTCTGAAACATCAAAGAAGAAAATTACACATAAAAATAACCAGTTTTTTTTAAAAAGAATCACCTTAAAATCTTCCTTAACGAAGGAGATCGAAGCAAAACAAATTGACCACTGAAACTGGAATTCTGCGAGTGAATTGAAAACTTCGAAACCTTCAAGAACACAACCCACATCCAACTTATGATACCAATTGATGTGTATCCCGAAACCCCTTTGATGACGCTATAAAAACCACGAGAATCTTTAGAAAAAGGTCGGGTCTTGTGGGCTTTCATGAGAACTAAAATCAACGTAATTTATTTAACTACAAGAAAATGCCAAATCAATGACAGCTTCACTGCGACGACCAGCCAAACAGTCCTTTTTCTTCAAATTAGCGACGGTTTAAAATCGTTGTCAGTATCGACGACTTTTAAGGAGAACATCGACGGATGGAACGGACGCTCATGCTCAACGATCGTCTAAAACAGTCACTAAAGTTACCATTTTTTATTTTAGATTTTTTCTAGGTAGGCGACACTTGAAGCCGTCGTTGTTACAAAAAAAGTCGTCGTTGAATATTACGACTTCAAAAAATCCTCCCACTCAAACACATGTATTATCAAAACACAAAACAAAATACAGTCGTTTTCGGTAATTTCGCTCACCTTCCAACTGCCAACTAAATGAACTTTCTTCCAATTGCGACCGGCGACAAACCATTTCACTCTCCTTGCCGGTAATTTCTAAAGCTCGATGTTTTATTTTTAAAATTTTTTTTGTTACAGACCAAACCCTAAAAATTGGGTTTTTCGGATATAAGTGTCCACACCATTAACTGTCGGCGCCGCGTAATTCTCTCCTTCAGCCGCCGCCGCTGCGTGCTCAACTTCTTTCAGTCCACTCTGTACCTTCTCTCTCTCTTCAAATCTCACGTTTGTCTTTGTTGTTGTTGTTGTTGTTGTTGTGTTCCTGAATCTGTTGTTCCTATTGAGTTTTGCTTTTCTTTTTCTTTATTTTACTTTGTATTATGATTCCTGAATTTGTTATGCTCAACTGGATTGAACCCATGTAATGAAGTTTATTACACATAGTTGTTCCTAATTGAATTGCAATTATAATTTTCAAGTATTTAGATATAATCTGTAAAATTTCATGAATGTTAAATTCAAAATGATCACACAAGAATAGAGAGGTCGTGGCCTTCACTAGTCCGCATTGGTGTGTACATTTGAGACTGTAAATACAACATACAACAAGTTTAATTCTCTACTGTAGTCAGTTAGCTTTACTGCCATAACAACACATTTTGGCCCATAACTTGCATTTGTAACGCGAGACTCTCTCTCTAAATTTTTTCCTCTGCCTTCTCTCTACAAACAACAAACAACAAAATTGCCTAACCCTAGCACTCGCCGGAGATCCGGCGCCGCGTAGGGTTTCCGGCGAGTTAAAACCTTCGTTTTTCATCGAATTTTCCTGTCGGTTTTCCATCCATTTTTCTTGTTTTAACGCTTCAGCTTCATCTTTTTCCCTCGCTCACGTCGCCTAGGTTTTTCCTGGTCTTTTTCCGTCGCTCACGTCTTTCCGATCGCCTTGCTCGCCTTAGCTCCAGCCAATCACCGCCGTCTCCACCGTGCATCGTGAGTCCGTTTAGTTTGTGCTCCCCCTTCCCCTCTCCCCTGTTTCGTGTTTAGGGTTATTTTAGTTAGTGTTTCCCCCTCCCCCTTCCCCTTTTTGTCGGTTTTTTTTGGGGCCTCCCCCTCCCCTTCCCCCCTTAGTGGTATTTCAAGGATACAGTAATCATACAGGGCTTCCCCTTTCCTTTCCCCCCTTAGTGTTATCTCATGGTACAAGCAAAATTACAGGGTTTCCCCTCCCCTTTTCCCCCCTTAGTGTTGCTGTTGGTGTTTGGCTACCCCTCCCCCCTTAGTGTCGTGGTCGTAGTTTCTCACGGTGGTGGTGCTGTTATCCCCCTTCTCCTGGAGTTTCTCTGGCTTTAACTGCTTCAATTGTCGCGGTTTTTGGTTGGTGTCGTCTGGTGTTGTTTATTATGGTGGTGGTAATTGTTACTTCAGTCTGTCTATGTCGTTGGTTAGGGTTTGAGTGGCAACAGATATCATGTTTGGGGTTTGTTTTCTGTGATTTTCATAATCGGATGGTTCTTCGAGATCTAACCTTGGTTAGATTTCCTTCTCGCTCGGTAATGATTTCATTTATCATTGACTTGACAAAACGAAATCTGAAGGCGGCCCCCCAATATATCAATTGGGGTTTTAGCGCGTCAACTTATTTGAGCTTCTCCTCACAGGAGAAGCCTGCAATACCCTTCCAACAGGGTATTAAGTCACACAAGAATGTGACTTTCTCAACCAACTCGACCACCGAATTCCAGGTGACAGCAGGTCCCTGGCATTGGTCTTGTCGCGAGTTCATAATCTCGCTGGTACCTAGTTCCCCCGCTTGTGACATGAGCTCTCTCCTCCTACTTCGTTTAGCCGGTTTCTGGCGATCGTCATCTACTAGCAGAAGCGTAATCCACCAGATTGAGCCGCTTTATTTCAGTTTATGTTATTTATGTTTTTTCGGTTGTTGTGTAAGAGCGAGTTCCGCTCATTTTAGTTTTTTTATGTTTATTTGGTTGTTTTTAGCATTAGGTTGTACTTTCGTGTTTCATTAATGCACAATTTCTTCGATGTCAAAAAAAAAAACAACACATTTTGTTCGCATACATACTTGGTCACCAATTCATGGAGCCTTTTGGAGAGCCTTGAATCTGTCAGACATCATGGTCTAGACAACATAGCCACACTCCATGTAATCAGGCAAGAATTCGTAGATGACAAAAACTACATTGCTTGCCTTACTTATTGTGATTAATTTGTGTAGCTCGTCTGCATACTGGAAACTCTGTATGTGGATTCTAATTTTTCTTGGTCGCAATCCATAACATGGAAAGCAAAGAGCAACTTACGGGCTTTTTATCCTCCACTGATGTAGAGTGCAAAGTTATATGCAGTATTGCTATTACATTATTTACTTATATTATCCATCATAAAACAAGGTGGGAAGCTATGGCTAATATTACTAGTTTAGACAGTTTGCTCAAGAAACCTACAATAACACTACTGCGTATATGGCTCCTGTTTCTCCTAACTGTGACAAACAATCACACCTCTATGCAGTCACCACAAAGCAGCTAACAAATAACATGTAATAAATAATGGTACACATAATGACATAATTGTAACATATAATTCAATTGTCGGCCTCAACAGTCACTAGAAAGCCCTAATGGTCCTCATGATAAGTGGCGATTAAGGATGGTAAAAGCAATGAATTTATTGGTAACCTTGTGTCCTTGTGTTTATCCTTGTATATCCCCAAATATTTATTTATCTTTGAAGGGCTACACTCATGATGCTAGGGAGGTATCAAGGTTTGAAAATTTTTGAAAAAAGAATGGTATCATCTTCTGATTGAATAAACTTTGTTAATTAAGTGTTGATTTTGTGTGTTTTTTTTTTTTGTATGTTACTGGTTATTAAAGTCATGTAACAAATTAATTGTATTATAATATATTTTCTATGTTTCAAAATACTTGCAATCAAAATTCTTGATACATAATTTTTACGAGGATATTGATAGGATAGCAAAAAAATTAATCACAATATAAGTTACATGTACGCATAATAACTTGATTCCTTTTACCAATGTCAAATTATTATTATTAATTTTTTCATTTGCATTGTCCATAATCCTACTAAAGATAGGTCTCATAGAGTTTGATTGCACGTGTTTAAAACAAAGGAAGTATGTGTTTTCAAGCATGCTATTAAACATTTCCATGATTTATATATTTGTTGTTTTTTTATAGGTAATCATGTCTAATCCTAAGGGGCACGGAAGTATGATTTTTAAGTTATTTTGAGTTATAAACACCTCATACATCATATACATACTTAGTTTAATGTGTTGGATTGTAGTTTTGATTGAGATTACAAAATATAGACAAGTTAGAACAAAATAGAGGTCATTGTAGCTCATTTTAGGCCATATTACTTGAAAATGCATCAATATGAGTAGTTTTAAGTTAGTTTAAGTTATGGTCACCTCATCCATCATATATATACTTATTTTAATGTGTTGAATTGTAGTTTTGATTGAGATTACAAAATATAGGCAACTAAGAACCAAATATAGGTCATTTTAGCTCATTTTAGGCCATATTGCTTGAAAATGCATGAATATGAATACTTTTAAGTTAGTTTGAGTTATAAACACCTCATACATCATATATATACTTAGTTCAATGTGTTGGATTGTATTTTTGATTGAAATTACAAAATATAGGCAAGTTAGAACCAAATATAGGTTATTTTAGGTCATTTTAGGCCATATTGCTTGAAAATGCATGAATATGAGTAGTTTTAAGTTAGTTTGAGTTATAAACACCTCATACATCATATATATACTTATTTTAATATGTTAGATTGTAGTTTTGATTGAGATTACAAAATATAGGCAAGTTAGAATCAAATATAGGTCATTTTAGCTCATTTTAGACCATATTGCTTGAGAATGCATGAATATGAGTATTTTTAAGTTAGTTTGAGTTATAAACACCTCATACATCATATATATACTTTGTTTAATATGTTGGATTGTAGTTTTGGTTGAGGTTACAAAATATAGGCAAGTTAGAACCAAATATAGGTCGTTTAAGCTCATTTTAGACCATATTGCTCGAGAATCCATGAATATGAGTACGTTATTTAACCAAATGTAGGAGACGTACAACAAGAAGCTGGATGATTGTACAACTCAGGGGTCACAGCCGAACCCTGATTTGTTGTATTGTCATACAGTTGGTGGGAGGAATAGAGGAAAAGTGAAGGGGTTGGGTCAAGGAGATCAGTTGTACTACAACTCTTCATCTGGGCGAGGAGATGACTCTTCACAACCATATGAGCCGTCCCTTTTTTCTCAGCTTGAGGCACAGGTGGAGGCAAAGGTCGCTGAACGGATGGAAGAAGTGGATGCAAAGGTCGCAGTACGACTGGAAGAGTCAAACCGGGCCCTCCTCCAGGAAATGATGCGGAACATATCTAATTTCGGCCACTTGTTCTCAGGTTGCAACACAGGATCCTCTCCACAATGCAGACCAGAAGATGCCCCAGGGTTTGGTGGTGGCACTAGTACTGAAACAGAAACTGGGACTAACTGAAAGATTGAAAACATTGACTAAAATATAAATTAATCCAAATGACAACAGTAATAAATTCAATTGAAACAATAAAGGATGTCAACTGAAACAAAGAAGCAAATTCAATGAAACAAAAATAGCACCAAATGAAATCAAAACTATAACTAGCTCAAACAATTACAAAACTATTAGAAGTAAGCATAATACTATCAATTATTGAAACATATCAAACTAACTGAAATCAAAAGAAAAAAAATGTTAAACAAAAATACAATCCCACTAACCAGATCAGCTTGTCGAATATCGTTCCTCGAAAATGTTTTCACCCATGAAGAAAGAGCGTCATTACATTGCTTGAAGAATAAATCATCTTCTTTTGTAACCATCTTTTTCTTCTTCTCTTCCCAATCTTTCAATTTCTCATCATATTCACTAGTGCCCTCCAACGTCTTCAAAATAATCTCATTTTGAACAATTTCACTATCAAACTCAACCTTTTTTTCCTTCTCTTCACACATCGATTTCATATAGTTCTACAACAAATAAGACAAGCAATCGATACAAAATGAAAACAAATACTAAATGACCAATTGAAAACAGATGAAAACAGAATATGACCAACTGAAAACAGAATATGACCAACTAAAAACATAATATGACCAACTTAAAGCAGATGTATAAAACAAAATGAAAAGAGAATATGACCAACTGAAATAAAAATAAGAGCAAATAAAACTAAGCCATAACACTAACCACATAGTACACCATCAACATAAGTGAAAAATAAAAAGAATTGAAAAATTTACTGAAAAAATAAAACTATATTAGATAGAAACACTTACATAAGGCATCAAATTAAACCAAAATCTCCTCGTTGCAGAAGGTGATTCCTCTTCTTGCCTATTAAACATATATGCACATCTATCAATAACTCCACTAGTCAACCAACCATGACTAGGCATGCTAACAACGTCGAACTTGTACAACTGAATCGAGTAATTGCTGTCGTGATTCTCGAAGTCCACAATGACATCACTTTGTAGTGCATCTCGCAGAATCAAATTCTTCTTCTTTGTAGGTTCAGAATTTGGATCCAATGAGAGCCTTGAAACGTCGTCAAACTCATTGTAGAAGAGATAATCAACCAGCAACACAAAGCTTCGACACAAGATTAGGCCATGATTATTGACAGGGATAGCCTGCAACCAGGTGCAGAAGAAGAACCAACACCAGCTACGTCTTCCATCTCTTCCTTCACATCCTCTTCTTTTTTCGGCTCTTCATAATCAGCTCCATATTTTGCAATCTTGTCAATTATTTCATCCAAATCACGATCCTCAAAATCATCACCTTCTTCCTCCACTCTCGAAACTTTTTCAGATTTCTCCGAATTATAGTCAGAGTCCCACCCCTTCAATAATTCAGGTGTTGAAAGAATTTTTGACTTTGAATGATTCTTAGGTATGTACAATTTGTATGATGATTGATCAAGAGAAGAATAAGAGCCATCACCCTGCATTGCATTAAAATATGAAAAAAAAAACTTAAACAAAAATGACAGATACACTAACTGAAACATAAACTGATACTAACTGACAAGAAACATACAATAACTGAAATAGAAACAGTTACTAACTGACAAGAAACATACACTAACTGAAACAGAAAAATAAACAAATGAAAACACAAACAAACAAACTGAAAAAAAAAATTAATACTTACTGAAACAAAATGTAGTCTAAAACAAACAAAAACTATACTTACACGAGATATTTTTCTTTAACTGGAGTGATGATTGGTTTTGAACTTCCAACACCCTCACCACTGTCTGCACATCCAACACCCTCACCAATAGGACTCGGAGTCAATAGTTGGAATGAAGGGTATGAAGGATCAACGCTTTTAAAAGCAGGATCACTATCACGTTGATGACGTGGAAGGCCAACGTAATCAGAATTCTTTTTCCCTTTACCAAAAGAATCAAATTTCGGAGACCTTCTACTATAGCTGTGACACAAAAAAGATGCCCTAGATGTTGAATCCCTCTCCTTGAACATGTTCTCAACAACAATGGGAGGAGGAGTACAAAGATCAACAACTTCAACAGCAGCGGTAGGAGTAGGGATAGGTGTAGAATCAATATCTTGAGTCTCAATCTGCTTCTCACAAGAACTCTTATGCAAACCAGAATCATCAGTACGTAACACTCTTATTGTCAACAGAATCATCTTGATTAATGTTCTGAGCAGAATCATCACCAACATTCGTACGATCATCATTAAGTTCATCATCATTCCGATTATCATCCTAACCATTATGGTCATCCTTATCCTTACCATCATCATCATCATCATCATCATCATCATCATCATCATCATCATCACTTTTACCATCAGCATTCCTCGTCTGATCATCTTCCTTTCGTTCTTTCTCATCATCTTCATTCAAAAACAAAAACA
Source organism: Beta vulgaris subsp. vulgaris (assembly GCF_026745355.1). Taxonomy (NCBI): domain Eukaryota; kingdom Viridiplantae; phylum Streptophyta; class Magnoliopsida; order Caryophyllales; family Amaranthaceae; genus Beta; species Beta vulgaris. The sequence goes on along the minus strand of NC_079206.1, from coordinate 38,596,397 downwards.
ATAAAAAACAAGCTAAATACACAAGAATTGAAAAAAAAACACAAAATCAAAACAAAAAATGAATCAATTCATTGACAAACTGAAACAATGTTTCCACCAGATGAAAAACTCCAACAATCAAATGAAAAAAATAAAATGAAAGCAACTTACAATCACCATAATCTCTATTTCCTCCTTTCTCTTCATCTCCATGAAGACCAGCATCAGAATCGAGAGCACATTTTCCAACATCTTCCTGCTGCTTCTTTGTCTCATTATCGATTAGAATGTTCTTGAGAGAAATCATCAACTGAAGGCTCTACAAACACATATTTCATAGACATCACAGGATCCTGTGCATTGAAACGAACAGTTTCATTTCTTTCCAACTCGAAATGCACATTCCGCTTCACCAACGGTGCAATTGTAGGATCAACTTTGTTTGCGCTCTCTTTCGCTGCCCAATGACGCATGCATATATCGTCAATTTGATTCAAAAACTCTGGATTAAAAACATCGTCACTGTCATCCAGAGAAAGACTGTCTTGAGGCAGCTTCTCACCCTTTTCCCGAATGTTTTGTGCAATATCCAAGTTCACTTGACGGAATGCAAGCGCATTCCTCTTTAACTTGTGCATGTTCTTCGCATATTCCTTCGATTAACAGAGCAAAAGAAAGAAACAAACAAATGAATATCATAATGCACAAAACCAACTGAAAGCCAAACAGAACCAACAGAAACAAAAAAAATGGACCAAATGAAACAATCCAACAATCAAATGAAAACTTGAATGAAATAAAAACAAATAGAAATAGTTTCATTTGGTATTTATATAATTTTCAGATGGTATTTATATTATTTCAGTTAGAGTTTCACGTTTTCAGTTGGTCTTTTTATTCTTTCAGTTACCTCTTTAACTTTTTCATTTAAACAAATGTATTCCACTCAAACTTATTAATTTCAGTTAGCGTTGTTCAACTTTCAGTTATTCCGCCAGTTTTACTCAAACTTATTAACTTAGCATCCTTTATATACTGAAAAAAAAGTACAAATAAAATTTCAAAGATGACAAAAACACAAGATGAAAGAAACTCACAGGAACATCAAGACCATCTATATCCTCATCGGTCATCAAAGTAGGAGGTAGATCCATAACAAGCTGCCTAGTTGAAGGTGATGGATCCTTAACCACCTTTATTGTAGGAGAACCAGACTTTATAACACTAGCAGCACTAGCCTCACGTGTAGAATGAGCTTTAAACTCAAGTACTCTACTGCCATCTTTCTCCTTCTCATTATCACGCTTCACTAGCAGAATAAAATCCATGTTCATCTCAAATTGCTTCACAACACTAGTCAAATGCTTATCTTCCTGCCAATAAGTGATAAATGGCTTACTCACTTTTGAGAAATCCAGATTGCGACACTTGAAGTTGTGAATAACAGCAAGAGCCAGAGCACTCATGCTGTCATGCATCCCTGAAGCTTAAATGTGACTTTCTTCTGTCCCAACTCGTTCTTCCTCGTCATTATATTTTGATGACAGTCCAAGACAGCAGTACAAAGACTACGTAACACGTATCCACACCAATCGTAACTCCAAATCATAAATACATCTTCCAAACTCTTTGCACATTTCAAGACAGGCCCTAAATCACCACGTGGACAAAGGAGCTTTGACAAGGAAAAAATAACAAACATCTTCCTAAAATCATCCCCACTTTGATACTTCTTAAATAAATCATCCCAATGTTTTTTACTAATATATAGCTTCTTAGGATCAGAAAGATCAAGCAACCTATGCCGATCCCTCTTGTTTATGCTAAAATTTATCACTTATGATGAAATTGAAGTTTGTGGGATGTGTCAACCAGATGATGTTAAAGTCGATGCGACAAAAGAATGCAAAGGGGAGTCAAAGGGGATGAACACACAAAAGTGGTGACGCGGAAAATCCCAATGAAGATGGGTAAAAAACCGCGGGTGGTTGGAGATCCACCAAACTAATATAGTTCACTCTAATGTATTTCTCTCAATATTGCGTAAAAAACATGTCATTGACCTCTCTCTCCCTTTTATATGCCTTCTTCTTTCTTTGGCTTTTTCCCCTAACGAATACAAAAATAAATTCACTAATTATTACATTAATCTCTATGCTTGAATCATGGAGAATCTTCTATGCTCACGCTCCTGCGTCTTCAATGTTGTCCTCTCTAACGGCTGAATTTATGGCTTAAAATGCTCTTGCCTTATTTGGCCTGACCGTTACCATTCAATGCACTGCTCTTAATTGTACATCCTCCGCTATGTCTTTGGTTTGCATCTTCCGTGTCTTTACGTCAGATGATACTACGTCATTGAATCATCGCGTCGTCATGTCAATGTCATCCTGTCAAAAAATTCAGCCATAACAGTTTGCCCCCAATTGTTGAATTGGGGTGGCACAAAGCCCATGAAACAATTGTTAAAAAATCAACAAATCAAATGAAATTCTACTCAAGTCATTAGTATATCACAAATCGCAAGAAATCTCGCCCTTGTCAATTTAAAGAAAGAAGATTTCCAAAGAGACGCATGGAGGGAAAGGAGATCTGCTTCGAGCGGCTATCTTTGAAAGTCCAAGGGTCTCAAAATACAAAAGGTAGTTTTATTTTTAAATAGTCGTTTTAATTATAACCGTTAGCACGATTGTCATGATTGCTCATTCTTGGCATAAATAACTTAAGCGGCTGAGAAGATCATAACTTTTACTCTCACTTCATCAAATCTTTCTCTCTCTTTAAGTAAAGTAACTTCCATAACTTCCTTTACTCTCTCCTTCGGCAAATCGATCGCTGACACCAGGTAATTTCGCACTTTTTCGCTCATTTTTTCCTTTGATTTGCTCTATTTTCTCTTCCTCCACCGCTCTCATGGCGCCCAGTAGACGCAGCATTAGGACTTTTGTGAAAAACCAAGAGAAATCGAAAGGGAAAGAAAAAGCTGTAGAACTAAGGGTGGAAAATGAGGACGAATTGTCAACAATGTCAGAAGATGACCTTTTAAGGTTTCTAGACTTAGGAAATTTGCCTGAAAGTACTGTCATTAGAAATGCTGAACCTGACGAACCCCCAGAATCGTGTCCCCAAAAATGGGTAGTGCTCTATGAATACCCTTTCAAAATAAGTCTTAGGCTTCCTTTCACCCCTTTGGCAAGGGATCTGATGCAAATTTACCAAATCAGCCCAGGGCAGATTATGCCCCAAGTCTGGAGAATCCTGAGCGTCATCGACAGGGTGACAGCGTCGTGGGTTGAAGCCTTCACCCTTCACGACTTGCTGTTACATTATGAGATTAAGGTTAAGGCGAAAAATAGGATAGCCTTGCATGCAAAGGTGGGGTTAGAGCCTCTGGTCGGGGGGATACAATCACAGAGGTTGGAAAAACAGGTTTGTGTTTGTGAAGAGATCGTCGCTAAGGGAAGCCGGGGCGTCTCTGGTTGGCGGCTGGAATACCGAAGGTGTGTTTACTTTCAGTCTTTCTAAATTTGTGACGCGTCGTTAACACCACTCTTACATCGTTTATACTGCAGGTCTTCACCCAAAATTGCTGTCGCATCGCGACGAGTCTCAAAGTCTCTGTGACAAGTTTCTGAAGGTGTCAGAGGAGGACAGGCAGTTCAGAAAAATTCTATTTGCCTCTCAAGATAGTTGTTCATCTATGGCTTCTGGTGAGTCTATATATTTTTTGCTTTACTTTACTCATGGGTAAGACTTTTACAAGGCCCGGTTTCATGCTGACGTTTTAACCTTTCCTAGACAGGTTCATCTCAATCGCGTCCTAGGGGGAGTTTGGATGGGCAGGCGCTGGCTGAACTGTTGCGCAAGCGCAAGAGAGTGTCCTCCGCTGACGCTACGTCAGCATCGTCTAAAAAGGACACGGCGGTCGTCGTTCACTTGGACGACGAACACGACGTCGCGTCCAAGACGTGCAAGACTGACTTCCTAGCCCCTCCAGACAAGAGCGGGCCTTCTTATTCTGTGACCGTTCCTAATGACTTCATGTCGTTGGAGGGGTCCATATGGCCGGAGGCCGACAGGTTCCTCTTCCCCAGAGCTATGGAAAGGATTAAGGATCACACTCTCCCTCGCATGATGTTAGATGGGCTAGAGCTCCTATTCCAAGTATGGACATTTGCTTTACCCTTGTCTTGGACACTATGCTGCTATGGTAATGACACCTTACACATATCCTCTTTCTTTTACGCAGTCTTCCCAACATCTCCTAATGGCAAAAAGAGAGATCTTATCTCTGCTGAAGGGTCATCTGTCCATGAAGTAGAGAATGGAGAAAGCAGAAGCGGACGCGAAGTCCAAGGGTGCTGAATTGGAGTCCAGCAAGGAGACTATGAAGGAGATGAAGGAAACACTGAAGAAAAACGGGGAGGAGCTGGAAGAGATTAGGCAGAGGGCGACTACGCTGGAAGAATCCTCGCGTCAGGAGATCACGGCTCTCCAGGCGAGTGTGACGCTCAGAAGAACGAGATGGACCTTCTTGAGGCTGAGGTGACAACTAGGGTTAGGGCCAAGCTGATGCACCATTTCTGATGAAGAAGACAGCTCATGGACGCCGCAAAAGGACATTGACCTATACATCCAATTCATGGGGTCAATGAAATATCTTATGGATGAGGAGGACTTGGCTGCGACGGCGGATTCTTCATCAAAGGTTGATGAAAACGCCCCGTCTTGTGCTGGATTCATAGCGTCAGATGTGCCTCCTAACCCTGAGACTGAGAAGGAAGCCCCAGCCACTATCTTGCCAGCTGAAGCGTCAGAGGGGAAGGAAGCTGAGAAGATCCCTGATGTATAATTTCTTAATCCCTTGCGTCATGCTTCTTTCATATAAACTTGTAATCAAACTATGTTTTAAGTCACTCAAGGGAGTGACTGTTTGTACTATACTTTTGGCTCACCTATGGGGGTGACCATAACTCTTTTAATTTCTATCATTTACTTCATTGCTTTTGAATTTTTAGCATAGATAATCTTATGCCTCTACTGTGTGTCACATTCATGTGTCTCAGTCGTTATTCCGACGTTTCTAGAAGATTAGTCAGGCGTCCAGTAGGCCATCTTTGGTCGCTCGACGTATCGTTGGACTAATAAGAGTCTCATTGGTCGTTCAGAAGTATCGTTTGGACTTAATAAAAGTCATCACTGGTCGTTCAACGTGTCTTTGGACTAAACGACTTTTAGAATACACATAGGAAATACATAAAACTTACATGTGCCCGTCAGGGGGATGGCTGAAATGTCAAAAGTAGCTATGACTTTAAAATGATTGTGCCCCTGTCGTTGTAATCCCCCACAATTTTAAAAGAATTTTCATAAATATATTAAAGTATTTATGTAGTTATATTTAAATCCAAATGAGTTTGGAAAATGATTTGACTTTTAAAAAGGGTTGACTATTTTAAAAGTCAACTAAAAATATTTTTCATAGCTTAATAAAATTTGTAATGTTTTAATTAAGCATGTTTCAATAAGAGTTTTAATTATTAAAAGCATATTTGAAAAGAAAGCTTAATGGAATCGAAAGCCCAAAAGTGATAAAAAGGGAAAGGGTTATTTGATGACTAAAGTCCTAATGAGCCCATCTTATTAGTCATCAAAGTTTTATTTATTAAAATCTTTTTCCTAAGCCCAAAAGGAAAAGCCTCTATTTAAATATCCTAAAAACCCAAATTTTACCCTACACACTTTATTTTTCTCTCCTCTTCCACGTGACTCTCTTCTCTCTCTCTCACTCGACGCTTTTCTTTCTCTCTCTTCTCCTTTGTGCGCCATCCTTGATCTTCTCTCAAAAATTGTTTCTTCTTCTTCAAGTAACGTTTCTTGTTGAACAAGAAACGTCACAAATCATTGATTGAGTCAAGAAACTCGCTGCCGCCGGCCCTCTGCTGCTGCTATTTCCGCCGGCCTTCCCCTTCCTCCATTGTTGTGGTTGTTTTTCTTTTCTTCCTCTCTAAGATTCCATTAAAGTAATAATTTTTATATTATTTTATTATTAATTAGCATGTTTATGATTTAAATTATTGTTTTATATGCCTAAAAATATTTCACTTCATATGTATTATATAATAAATTCCAGATTTATATGTTAAGTTATTTCAGTTTTTATTAAATTTATAGTTTTTAGGGTTTTTAATCACTAGAAACTATATTTATAAAGTATAAATCATGAGATTTGGTTAGTATATAATTTTATACGTATTAATTATATATTCAGAAGATTTATAAAATTTTATAAATGCTGTAATTTCAGAAAATAAGTATTTTAAGGGTTTTAAATGATTTTTAATCACTAGAATTGTTCTACTTTACTAGGGATTAAAAAATAACGAAAGTTTGATACGTAAAAACGATTTTAAAACACGTTTAAGGGGGTTTTGATCGTTTTAAAGTTGCTGTAAATTTTTAGCACGAGATATTTATTTCATTATTTTATTTTCTAGGCGGAGATTTCGTAGTAAGAGACTTTTAGAGCGTAAAAGTGGCGTACAGATTTGTTTATACAAGGTACGTACATTGTCTACGTGCTATATGATTTAGAAGCATGATCTAAGAATGTTTTATTTTATTAGTATCATGTATAGGACTCTATTTGTTCATATATATGATTTACTGGAATTGTTTTACATGTTATTTGCCTGTGTGCTACATGTAAACTAGAAGTATTTATGAGTATAAATGTTTGTATGGAAGTTTGATGCAAGCAGAATAAGTCAAGTTCATTATTAATTCGTGAGTGAATTAATGTAGTTATATTGAATCATGTTTTCATGGATTCTTGAGTATTATTATTATATAAGAACCATGGATCTTATTTGGTAAGTGCAAGTTATACCTATATAAAGGTAAAGTTTACTGTTGGCTAGGTTCAACAGCCAAGTTAGTAAAGTATAAAAAGAAGTTAAAGGAGTCTTGATTGATAAGTTGTGAACACTTGTTAATCCAAAGATAAAAAGAAATTCTGTTATGATTGTGTGATTATTAGTTATGTGTTATTTGCTTGGTTGGTGTCAACACAAGTATAAAATATATTCAACGTAAAGTGAAACGAGAATAGGTTATAGACTTTAGACTGGTGCACGTCTAGAGTTGGACACTAAGGGTTGGAGTACATGGTGGTAGCCCATGGCTTTTCTAGGATTGGATTGATCACCATTCCTCATTAGTTTAAAGGTTCCTCGATATCGCAGGTCAATTTTGGAATATGTGGTAGCTCCCATATTTCCTATTTTCATGTTGAGACAACTCGTCCAATAACTATTCCATTTTAAAGAAATAAATAAAGTTTAGAGTCTAATTCAATACGAGTTGTCTGCAGATTATTATATGTTTTATTATTGTTTATTTCTGCATGTTATTTTGTAGTATCATGTTTAGGGTTATGTATGTCTGATATGTAGTACTCAGCTTTGCTGATTACGTGCTTGTTGTGTTTGTGATCATGGCTTTGCCTATTGATCCTGTGGTGATCCTTCGGGGGAGCAGAGTTGAGACGGTATTGATATTACAGGTTCGAAGATGCATATCATTGGGAATCTGGAATGGAGAGACGCTTGTGTTATTAAAATCATTTAAGTTGTTTTCATAGGAGCTTACGTTTTCAGACATTAGATCGTTTTAAGTTGGTGTGTTTAGTTTTACACATTTGTTATTGATTTCATAAGTTTTAATAAAGTTGTTTTAGAAAGTTGTTTTCCGCTGCAAAATTCTGAGTAAGCCGAAACGTTATCACACGGGCGATAATGCCTGGGTAATTCTCTGAGGTTTATTATAAAAAGTATTTTCTTGAAAAGAGAATTATCGGGGTGTTACAAAGTGGTATCAGAGCTTTAGGTTAGTTTAAGACTTATAGGCGCCTAACTAACTAGCTTATTAAGTGACTTTAGCTTATTAAGTTACCTAGCTTATTAGTTATTTGAAGGAAACCTTAGTATTGCTCCTACGCTTTTATTTCAGAATTTTGTTTTTATATACACCAAAAAAAAAAATTCTGAAAAATTAGGGTTCGAAATTTCTAAGTTTTCGGCGAAACAAAAAAAAAAAAAGAAAAAAAAATTCGAAAGAAGTGCTGAGTCCAAAAAAAAAAAAAAAAAATTTTTTTGTCGAGTCGAAATTTTTCGGAAATTGTTGGTTCGAAATTTTTTTTTCTTTTATTATTCGGAATATTTTTTAGACACTTAAGTAATGTTATTTATAAAAGTGACTGCATTATTTTTCATGCCTTTAAGGTTTATAGTATTGCATTGTGAGAATGGGTAGTATAAAAAGGGCATATAAGATAGAAACATTATATGTTTGCATTAGAAAGTTAGTTAAGCATCATTATTATTTTCTTCCCTGCAAATAAGTGCATTATTATTATACTTCTCTGCTATTGATGCATGAATATTTTTCTTCCCTGCTAACTGTTTATCATTCTTGCCTGCAAAGTGTATATTTACATGCCTTTGTTTTGTTTACCTCTTGTTATTTGTGGGAACACGTTAGAAAGAGTGCTAAACCTTCTGGTTTATTGTGTTGTAGCTCTACGAATATGGCTGCTAATCTAGGAAACTATTTTAACCCCATCATTCTGACCGACGATGAAGCCGACGACCATCATGCACCCATTGACCATAGGGAGTATGAAGAACTGCATTGGATAATGCGTTGTATTTTGAGGAAAGAATTTGCTAGGGATGATGAAGTCATCATAGAGATGGACCGTGCTAGAGGTACTACTAGGGAGGATATTTATGATGCATGTATGAGGATTGAATCTGAACCTGAAGAGGATGAAGACACCATACCTATTAGAAGGTCTAAGATTCAGAGGAAGTTCATCGATTACTATGAGGATGATGAAGATGATGAAGCTAGTGATGAAACCTTCATACCTGAGCAATATAAGGAAGACAAGGATAAGGATGGCAATGTAGTGCCATAGGTTATATATACTTATATACTTTTTTTACATATAGATATACATAAGATTTTAGTTATGAGAATAATGTTGGATATGTGCCAACAAGACAAAGGTGTTTTATAGAGTTATCATTTTAAGAAAAATATAGATACTAGTGTGTTATTTTTATTTCACATTATTTTTCCCTTCTATGGAAGAATAAGAATATAGTTTATTTTATTGGAGGAGTAAGAATTTATTTTGGGCACGTAATGGGAAATATTTTTTTTATTTATTCTATTTTTATTATGTGATTATATTTTCTTGCTCAATTCCATTTCATGTTGATATGAATTTATTTACGTGAACAATTATGTGAATATTAGAGAACATTTCATATTGGAACTTAGTGGAATAGTATGTTGATGCGATCTTTAATGATCAAATCAATGTTGCCTTGCTTAGATGACTATGTAAGTTTTCTGGAACCTGAGTAGAGTTATATTACTTTCAGGTCCCGAAGTAGAATGGCTAACAACACTGAACTAGCTGATGCTATTCGCCTCTTGGCGGAGAAACTGAATCAGGACAAGGTCGAACGTCCAGAGACTGCTGGAGAGATGTTCGAAAGACTGACCAAAGTGAAACCACCTTACTTTAAGGGACAATCTGACCCTACCTTCCTAGAGAACTGGATTAGGGAATTTGAGAAGTTATTTAAGTAGTGAATTGCCCTGCTAATATTGAGAGTAGGCCAGGCTGTTTTACATCTAAAGGATGAGGCTGATTTGTGGTGGAGAGAAAACGGGGCTAGATTGAGTGCTGCTGAGGGATTCAATTGGGAAGCCTTTGTGTTGTGCTGAGAGGAAAGTTTTACCCTGCCTTCATGAGAAAACAGAAAGCTCAAGAGTTCATCAACCTTAGAATGGGTAGTATGACTATCTCTGAATATATAGTAATTCATAACCTGTCTAGGTTTGCACCTGAGGTGGTAGCTACTGAGGAGCTTAAGGCTCAGAGGTTCGAACAAGGGTTGACTGATGAAATCCAGCTGGGATTAGGGGGTGAACCTTTACATCTTAGATGTGTGTATGGGAGAGCTTCACATATTTATGGTTGCAATCAAGAGAGGATAAGAAGAATGGGATAGTTGGTGAAAAGAGAAAGAGGTTAGTACTGGGGGAAACCAAAGTAACTTTAAGAAAAACCGGAATGGAAATGGGAATTTCCAAGGAAGAACAACCAGGATAACGTAGTCAGGGTAGACCTGAAGGGTTACAATTGCAGAGTGTGACAAAAACCATCCTGGGAAGACTGTAAGGGAGAGCTAGTGACCTGTCATTATTGCCAAAAAGGGTCATAGAGAGTATGAGTGCTCTCCAAGCACGGAAAAGGATTTGAAGACTCAGGGAAATGGTAATCAGGCTAGACAGGTCAATCAGATAGGGAACCAGGGTCCTAAGCCTGGAGGTCAGAATAACCAAGGAAACATAGTAGGCCTGCTATAATAATCCTACCCAGAAAAACCTGCGGGAAAAGTGTTCGTGATGAGTCATACGAAGCAGAGAGATCGCGGATGTGGTAACTGGTAATTTCTCTATTAATTCAGTTTTCGTTAAAACGTTATTTGATTCGGGGGCGACCTATTCTTTTATTTCGCCTTCTGTTCTAAAGAGTCTGGGATTAGTAGAGTATGAGTTAATTGACTTGTCTTTAGTATTCCTACTGGGGAAGTCGTTAAGTGTACTAAGTTGTTCAAGAACTTACCTTTGAAGATAGGAGGGAGTGTCTTTCCATCCGATTTAATCGAGTTTAACTTAGGAGATTTAGATGTGATTCTTGGGATGAACTGGTTGAGTCATTACAAGGCCAGGATCGATTGTGAAGTTCAAAAAGTAGTGTTGAGAAACCCTTCGGGAAAATTGACCTCATATAGACGATTTGGGAAACCAAGAATTTGGAGTGATCTCTGCTATGCAAGTGCAGAAGTTGATGAGAAAGGGGTGTGAGCTTTTTTCTGTAGCGTGCAAGATGTGAGTAAGAAGCTGAGTTAAAACTTGAGGATGTTCCAATAGTGAATGAGTTTATGGACGTATTTCCGAGTGAAATTTCAGGTATGCCGCCTGCAAGAGCTTTTGAGTTTACCATAGACTTAGTTCCTGGAACTGCACCTATATCTAAGGCACCTTATAGAATGGCACCTCCTGAGATGAGTGAGTTAAAGACACAATTGCAAGAACTTTTGGATAAGGTTATATCAGACCTAGTGCATCGCCTTGGGGAGCTCCTGTTTGTTCGTGAAGAAAAAGGATGGGAGTATGGTTATGTATCGACTATAGGGAGTTGAACAATGTTACCATCAAGAACAAGTACCCTTTGCCTAGAATAGATGACCTATTCGATCAATTGAATGGAGCGAGTGTGTTCTCGAAGATTGACTTACGTTCAGGATATCATCAATTGAGGGTAGCGATAAGGATGTACCTAAGACTGCCTTTAGAACGCGTTATGGTCACTACGAGTTCACTGTAATGCCATTTGGGTTAACCAATGTCCTGCATATTTATGGACTTGATGAATAGGATCTTTCATGAGTTTTTGGATAAGTTCGTAGTGGTTTTCATTGATGACATTTTGATATATTCGAGGAATGAAACCGAGCATGATGAACATTTAGGATTATTTTGGAGCTTGAGAAGAACCAACTATATGCCAAGTTCTCTAAGTGTGAGTTTCGTTTGGAGAAAGTAGCATTTTGGGTCATTTTGTGTCTAAGGAAGGAGTCTCAGTAGATCCTGCTAAGATTCAAGCTGTGAGTGAGTGGCCAACTCCAAAGAGTGTGTCAGACATTAGGAGTTTCTTGGGTTTAGCTGGCTATTATAGGAGATTTGTGAGAGATTTCTCAAAGATAGCAAGACCTATGACTAATTTGATGAAAAAGGAGTCCAAGTTTGAGTGGAATGAGAAGTGTGAGGAAGCTTTTCAGATCTTGAAGGATCGTTTAACCACTGCACCTGTTTAACCCTACCTGATGGGAATGAGGGATTTGAGGTCTATAGTGATGCTTCGAAAAATGGTTTGGGTTATGTGTTGCAATAGAATGGTAAGGTAATAGCTTATGCGTCGCGTCAATTGAAACCTTATGAGGCTAAAGTTAGCTGTCATAGTGTTTGCATTGAAAATTTGGAGACATTATCTTTATGGAGCAACTTGCAAGATATTTACGACCATAAGAGTTTGAAGTACATTTTACCCAAAAAGACTTGAATATGAGGCAAAGAAGATGGCTAGAGTTGATTAAGGATTATGATCTAGATATCCAGTATCATGAGGGGAAAGCAAATGTGGTTGCTGACGCCTTGAGTCGAAAATCGAGTCATAGCTTGAGTGCTTTGATAGTCCCTGAGGAGTTGTGTAGAGATATGCAAAGGTTGACCTAGAAATTTTAAATCCTGGGGAAAGTGAGGCTAGACTTAGTAATCTTTCTTTGGGAGTGTCAGTTTTCGAGAGATTATTGAGGGTCAAGTCGGGGATGAGCTCTAGACAAGATAAGGAGAAAATGAAGCAAGGTAAGGAAGTAGACTTCAAGATTCATGATGATGGGAGTCTAAGGTTTAAAGGGAGGTGGTGTGTACCACAGAAGTGCAATGACCTTAAGAGACGTCTTATGGACGAGGGGCACAATACTCCATATTCTGTGCACCCTGGGGGTGACAAGTTGTATAAAGACCTTAAGGTGATCTATTGGTGGCCGAACATGAAGCGAGAGTAGCTGAGTATGTGTCTAAGTGCTAACCTGTCAGAAAGTGAAGATAGACCATAAGAGACCCATGGGGAAAGTTCAATCGTAGAGGTTCCTGGATGGAAGTGGGATTCTATTTCTATGGACTTTGTGACTGCCTTACCCAACGAGAGTGGAAATGATACCATTTGGGTTATGTGGATAGACTGACCAAGTCCGTGTTTCATACCTATTAAGGAGACATGGAAAAGAAGCAACTCGCTAACCTATATCAAGCATGTAGTGAGATTGCATGGAGTTCCAAAGGACTTATTTCGGATCGTGACTCTAGATTTCTATCTAAGTTTGGAAAAAGGTCCAATTAAACCTTGGGACAACATTAAAATGAGTACCGCCTTTCACCCTGCGACCGATGGTCAGACTGAGAGGACTAATCAACTATGGAGGATATGTTGAGAGCTTGTGCATTGATTTTCAAGGAAGTTGGGAGGACCAATTAGATTTGATTGAGTTTCTTACAACATAGTTACCATGCGAGTATAAAGATGGCACCTTTTGAGGATTATATGGACGGAAGTGTAGAAGTCCCATTTGCTGGAATGACTTTAGTGAAATATAGTTTTGGGGACTGAATTATTGAGGAGACCGTAAGAATGTCGATTGATTCAGGCTCGAATTCAAGCTGCGCAAGATAGGCAGAAGAGTTATGCAGATTTAAAACGCGCGAAGATGAGTTTCCCTGTAGGTGATAAAGTATTCCTGAAAGTATCACCCACCAAAGGCGTTATGAGATTTGGGAAAAAGGGCAAGCTGAGTGCTAAATATGTAGGCCCATATGAGATTTTGGAGCGCATTGGGAAAGTAGCTTATAGATTGGCATTGCCAATGGAGTTTGAAAAGATGCATGATGTTTTCATATATCCCAACTTAAGCGCTATATCCCTGATGAGCGCATGTGTTAGAGCCTAAAGAGTCAGATAGATAGTAGCCTCAATATGAGGAAAGACCTGTCAAGATTCTCGACAGGAAAGTGCGTAGTACGCGTAACAAGGATGTTCATATTGTCAAAGTTCTTTGGTCTAACCACGAGTCAGAAGAGGCAACGTGGGAAGCCGAAGAGGATATGAAGAAAAAGTATCCAGACCTATTCCTTGAGGTGAGTTACGAGGGCGTAACTCGTTTTCTTTAAGGGGGTAGAATGCATAAATTTCGCGCTTTTGTCTATTTTTATGAGATTTTCATGCATATGTATGCCTATTGGGCAATTTGCACATGTTAGTGCAAAAGAAGTAGAGTCTCCGCATAAGAAAAGTGTTCATAAGTAACACAAGTGTTTTAAAAATGGGAAAGTGCACAAGAGGCACTATCTTTCTTCAAAAGTTTTCAAATGTTGAGTTCAAACTTTTGAAAGTACGAGGGTTTTGTGTTAAGTTTCGGGACGAAACTTCTTTTAAGGGGGGTAGACTGTAATCCCCCACAATTTTAAAGAATTTTCATAAATATATTAAAGTATTTATGTAGTTATATTTAAATCCAAATGACTTTTAAGAAGGGATGACTATTTTAAAAGTCAACTAAAAATATTTTTCATAGCTTAATAAAATTTGTAATGTTTTAATTAAGCATTTTAAATAAGAGTTTTAATTATTAAAAACATATTTGAAAAGAAAGCTTAATGGAATCGAAAGCCCAAAAGTGATAAAAAGGGAAAGGTATTTTGATGACTAAAGTCCTAATGAGCCCATCTTATTAGTCATCAAAGTTTTATTTATAAAATATCTTTTCCTAAGCCCAAAAGGAAAAGCCTCTATTTAAATATCCTAAAAACCCAAATTTTAACCTACACACTTTATTTCTCTCTCCTCTTCCACGTGACTCTGTAACGTTTCTTGTTGAACAGGAAACGTCACAAATCTTTGATTGAGCCAAGAAACCCGCTGCCGCCGGTCCTCTGCTGCTGCTATTGCCGCCGACCTTCCTCTTCCTCCATTGTTGTGGTTGTTTTTCTTTTCTTCCTCTCTAAGATTCCATTAAAGTAATAGTTTTTATATTATTTTATTATTAATTAGCATGTTTATGATTTAAATTATTGTTTTATATGCCTAAAAATATTTCGGCTATCATATGTATTAGTATAATAAATTCCAGATTTTATATGTTAAGATTATTTCAGTTTTTATTATGAAATTTATAGTTTTTAGGGTTTTTAATCACTAGAAACTATATTTATAAAGTATAAATCATGAGATTTGGTTAGTATATAATTTTATATGTATTAAATATATTTTCAGAAGATTTATAAAATTTTATAAATGCTGTAATTTCAGAAAATTAGTATTTTAAGGGTTTTAAATGATGTATAAAATCACTAGAATAGTTGTACTATACTAGGGATTAAAAATATCGAAAGTTTGATACGTAAAAACGATTTTAAAACACGTTTAAGGGGGGTTTTGATCGTTTTAAAGTTGCTGTAAATTTTTAGCACGAGATATTTATTTCATTATTTTATTTTCTAGGCGGAGATTTCGTAGTAGGAGACTTTTATAGCGTAAAAGTGGCGTACAGCAGATTTGTTTATACACGGTACGTACATTGTCTACGTGCTATATGATTTAGAAGCATGATCTAAGAATGTTTTATTTTATTAGTATCATGTATAGGACTCTATTTGTTCACATATATGATTTACTGGAATTGTTTTACATGTTATTTGTCTGTGTGCTACATGTAAACTAGAAGTATTTATGAGTATAAATGTTTGTATGGAAGTTTGATGCAAGCCGAATAAGTCAAGTTCATTATTAATTCGTGAGTGAATTAATGTAAGTTATATTGAATCATGTTTTTCATGGATTCTTAAGTATTATTATTATCTTATAAGAACCATGGATCTTATTTGGTAAGTGCAAGTTATACCTATATAAAGGTAAAGTTTACTGTTGGCTAGGTTCAACAGGCAAGTTAGTAAAGTATAAAAAAGAAGTTAAAGGAGTCTTGATTGATAAGTTGTGAACACGTTAATCCAAAGATAAAAAGGAATTCTGTTATGATTGTGTGATTATTAGTTATGTGTTATTTGCTTGGTTGGTGTCAACACAAGTATTAAATATATCAACGTAAAGTGAAACGAGAATAGGTTATAGACTTTAGACTGGTGCACGTCTAGAGTTGGACACTAAGGGTTGGAGTACATGGTGGTAGCCCAAGGCTTTTCTAGGATTGGATTGATCACCATTCCTCATTAGTTTAAAGGTTCCTCGATATCGTAGGTCAATTTTGGAATATGTGGTAGCTCCTATATTTCCTATTTTCATGTTGAGACAACTCGTCCAATAACTATTCCATTTAAAGAAATAAATAAAGTTTCGAGTCTAGTTCAGTAAGAGTTGTCTGCAGATTATTATATGTTTTATTATTGTTTATTTCTGCATGTTATTTTGTAGTATCATGTTTAGGGTTATGTCTGTCTGATATGTAGTACTCAGCTTTGCTGATTACGTGCTTGTTGTGTTTGTGATCATGGCTTTGCCTATTGATCCTGTGGTGATCCTTCGGGGGAGCAGAGTTGAGACGGCATTGACATTACAGGTTCGAAGATGCATATCATTGGGAATCTGGAATGGAGAGACGCTTGTGTTATTAAAATCATTTAAGTTGTTTTCATAGGAGCTTACGTTTTCAGACATTAGTTCGTTTTAAGTTGGTGTGTTTAGTTTCACACATTTGTTATTGATTTCATAAGTTTTAATAAAGTTGTTTTAGAAAGTTGTTTTCCGCTGCAAAATTTTGAGTAAGCTGAAACGTTATCACACGGGCGATAATGCCTGGGTAATTCTCTAAGATTTATTATAAAAAGTATTTTCTTGAAAAGAGAATTATCGGGGTGTTACAGTCGTCGCGTTGGCTGAGGCAATAGTAGACCGAAACCCTTTTTATGGTGGCAAGATGCAAGTCTATCTAATGCCTTCGGGACGTTAATAAGTTGAATAGGGACAATTTGCCTGCAACTTCAACAAGTACCCAGTGAGAGAACACTATGGTCGCTAACACTTAGCGACCCAAATATTATAGCATTACCAACTTTTCTACATCTCTATGTGTATATATGTATCTTTTTCTTTCTTTTTTTTCATTTTTTTTTAACACTGGGAAAACAAAGCTTGTCACTTAGCTTTAAAAGTAGTATCGTTTGAGGTGTGTGGCATTCCAGCTACGAGGTACGGAGCTTCCGTCACGTCGGACCAATTGGTAGGCTCCATGGCCTTCTACTTTACTGATTTGATATGGTCCTTCCCACTTCTGACCTAACTTGCCAGCGTTAGCCTCTTGTGTGTTATGGAATACTTTCCTTAGGACCCAATCTCCTTCGACGAAGGACTTGGCTTGGACGTTTTTGTTGAAGCTCCTCGCTACTATTTGCTGTTGTGCCGCCATGCGCACCAGCGCTGCGTCGCGCAACTCCTCAATGGTATCTAGGTCGTTAATCAACTCATCGCTGTTCCGTGGCCCCGTCGCTAGGCTGCATCTCGCAGTTGGGACGCTCACCTCCGAAGGCAAGACAGCATCGCAACCATAGACTAGTGAGAACGGAGTTTGCCCAGTGGCGGTGCGCGGTGTCGTGCGGTTAGCCCATAAGATGGAAGGCAACGCCTCCGCCCATTTACCTTTCTTGGCTGCGAGCCGCTTCTTCAAAGAGTCAATGATCGTTTTATTGCTGGACTCAGCCTGTCCATTGGCTTGCGGGTATCTTGGCGTTGACGTTTGCGGCACTATGCCCCATTCATCGCAGAAGCGTCTTGTCTCGTTGTTAATGAACTGCGACCCGTTGTCGCATACTATCTCGGACGGGACGCCAAATCTGCAAATGATGTTAGTGTATATAAAGGAAATCACTTCCTTATCGCGTACCTGTTGAAAAGAACCTGCCTCAATCCACTTAGAAAAATAGTCAGTTAGTGCCAACATAAAGCCTTCTGACCTGGGGCTGGAGGTAATTTACCAACTATGTCCATGCCCCACTTCATGAAAGGCCAAGGTGTTAGAGTAGGATGCAAAAGTTCACAAGGTTTGTGCGTCATACCTGCATGTCGTTGACAACTATCGCAATTTGGCGCATACCTTATTGCGTCCTTCCTCATTGTTGGCCAATAATAGCCCATGCGCAATACTCTATTAGACAAGCTGCGTCCTCCTGAATGATTCCCACAGGTGCGTCATGCATGTCCTTCAGGACTTGCCCCACTGCCTCCTTTTCCAAACAACGTAGGTGGGGCCTGCGGCGAATTTTTGAAAGTACTCCTTGAATGAGTACGTATCGCACGCCTTGAATCGAATTCTGCGTGCTTCCGCCTTATCTGTTGGGAGTACATCATTAGCAAGGAAATCATAAAATGGCTTTGTTCAACTGACACTTACTTCCTCGTCGTTAGGGTCGCTTTTTAGTCAGGATTATCAACATTATTGACGACCCCATTATTGTCTCGAGGCTGATCGGTCGTCGTTGCGACAGCGTCCCCGATACTCCTAGTTATAGCAGGGTTTGTCAAATGAACGATAGGGACGGACGCCAACGAAACGTCCCTTAAAGAAGATCCGAGATTGGCCAATGCATCCGTTGTGTATTCTGGTCCCTAGGTATCTGCAAAATGTCAAACGAATTAAACACTTTACTTTTACTCTGAGCTATTTCTAAATACATGGCCATTTTAGAGTCTTTTGCTGCGAATTCGCCTTTGACTTGGCTGACTATCAACAGTGAATCGCTGAAGACTTTCAATGCTTTCGCTCCCATGTCCTCTGCTAACGTCATTCCGGCTATGAGCGCCTCGTACTCGGCTTCGTTATTCGTCGCTCTAAATTCACAGCAAATGGCTCGTACTATCTTCCCCCCTTGTGGTGACTTTAGCACAATGCCTAGACCTGCACCACGAAAATTAGAAGATCCATCAACAAACAATATCCAGGAGTCGTCGTTCACTTGTTAATCCTTGCGACTTCGTCGTCTGCGAGCTTTTCTAGCTCTGGGCTAAAGTTGCCACAAAATCTGCCAAAGCTTGTGACTTGAGCGGTTCTGGGATGAAACTGGATATCGTACGCGCTGAGTGCTATTGCCCACTTGCTCATGCGACCTGTCAATTCCGGATGTCGCAAGACAGACTTGATAGGATAATTAGTCATAACGACAACAGTATGCGTTTCGAAATAGTGCCTAAGTTTTTAACAGCTACGACTATGGCTAAAATGAGCTTTTCTAATGAAGAATACCTGGTCTCCGCGTCTAGCAGAGACTTACTGACATAGTAGATTGGTAGCTGCTGGCTCTCCGCTTCCCGCGTCAGGACAGCGCTGACGGACACGTTACTTACCGCGAGATAGAGCTGCAACGTTTCCCCGATATTTGGCTTTGACAATAATGGCGGCGATCGCTAAGTAGCTTTTAAGTTTTGCAGCGTCTTCATGTGTGTGCGTCCATCGAAGCCCTTGTTCTTTCTCAGGACGTCATAAAATAGGTGACATTCTCAGATGACCGGGATATGAAACGATTAACGCAGCTGCGACCAGTCAACTTTTGCACTTCCTTGACGCTTCGGGGACTGAATGTTGATGATGGCTTTATTTGTCTTGGCTGGCTTCAATTCCTCGTTGCTCACGACGTACCCTAGAAATTTTCCTGCGGACACTCCAAAGGTGCATTAGTAGGTTTAATTTCATGCATACCTTCGTAATACGTCGAAAGCCTCCGACAGATGCTGAATGTGATCGCTGCTGCTTGGATTTGACGAGCATATCGTTGATGTACACTTCCATAGTGTCACCCAGTTGATCTTTAAACATTTGATTAACCAGTCGCTGATATGTGGCACCTGCATTTTTCAAACCAAAAGGCATAACCTTGTAACAATATATACCTTTATCAGTAACAAACGCGGTCTTTTCCTGGTCGTCCGGATGCATCAATATTTGGTTGTACCCGGAATATGCGTCCATGAACGTTAAAAGCTCGTGACCGGCCGTCGCGTCGACCATTGCATCTATATGAGGGAGAGGGAATGGATCCTTGGACATGCTTTGTTTAGATCTGTGAAGTCGATGCAGACTCTCCACTTCCCGTTCTTTTTGCTGACCACCACGACGTTGGCTAAGCCAATCTGGGTACTTTACTTCCGGATCTTTCCGGTATCGATCGTTTCTGGACCTCATCATTGATGACTTGGTTCCTTTCAGGAGCGAACTTGCGTCTTTTCTGTTTACAGGCTTTGAGCAGGGGTCGACGTTGAGCTTATGCGTGATGACGTCGGACTGATTCCTGTCATTCTTCATGGGACCAAGCAAAACAATCTTGGTTAGCTTTCAAAAATCAACTAACTGACCTCGTATCTCCTGCGACAATGTCGCTCCGATTCGAACGACGCGATCGGGGATGGATGGATCGAGCATCACTTCATCCACGTCCTGCTCGCTGGGCGCGTCGGGCGCTGACCCATCCTTTAATTGCTAGATAGCCGCTTTTGGGGGTTGAGGACGAACTATAGCATTCCCTTGCAGACTTCTGCTCGCCCTTTATTTCTTGGACCCCCTTTGGTAGGAAACTTCAGCGACTGATGATAGGTTGAAGGGAGCCTTCATCTTATGTATCCATGGGTCCGAGAATGATATTGTACGCTGACGGGCAGTCCACAACGTTGAACCTGGTTGGCAGGTTGACGCCTTTGGCTAGTTGGCAGTGTGATCTCTCCGACAGTATGTTGAGCCTCTCCACTGAAACCTACCAAAACAGTAGATTTTTTAGTAATATCTTTATCGCACAGACCCATACCTTCGAGGGCGCTTTTGAATATGATGTTGGCTGAGCTGCCCCCATCGACAACACTCGCTTCAACAAGCAGTTGCTGACAGTCAGGGATATGACTAATCCGTCATGATGCTCCACGTCGCAGACGTCGTCGTCAAAGGTTATCGCCATTGCTTCGAGCTTGCGTTCCTCAGCTGACCTGCAAGATTTATAAACGGCGGACGAGGGGTACCCTCTCTTGCTAGCCTTTTGGCTGCGGAATACGTTAGTCCACATACATCAGATCCACCAGAGATGACGTTGATTACCTTTACATGTGTGGGCGACGCAGGAGGGTCGGACTGCGCGGTATTTCTTCCAAAGGACGCTTTACCTTTGTCGCTCAAGAGGTCCTTAAGATGCCCCTTATTGAGCATGAACGCACTCTTCTCGCAACGCAATGCACTCCTCCGTCTTATGACCATGGTCATGATGGAACTGACACCACTTTGACTGATCTTTTTGCGCTTTCGGACGGTCGCTCTTCTTTGGCCAACGAACTGGCGCTCCGATTTTGGATAAGGCATTCACGACACCTCCGGCGTCAACGGAAAATCCGTAGGAGTCTAGAGCAGGGAAGGTTGGCGACTCCGTCCTTGCGCTGTTACCTGCACTTTCGACAACGTCAGTAACATTGTTTACCTGGTTTGAACGGCTATAAGGGTGACTTCGCCAGTTGTTCTTCTTAGGGACAAAGGCCTTCCGATCAGCAGGAGTATCTGGTGCGCGTCGGGTGGATATGGTGTTGAGGATGGCATCGTCTTCCTCCAACCTCATCTGTGCTAACGCTCGCGACTTGACTTCCTCGAACGTCTGGCACGGATACTTCGTCAGACGATTGTATAGCTTCGACCGCAAGATTAATCCTTTCCTGAAACATTCAATAGCAGTCTTAGTATCAAGATCTTTAATGCTAATCATTTCTTTGTTAAAGCGATTATAATAATCGCGAACAGATTCTTTGGTCCTGCACGACGCCATATAGGTCGCTCGCTCGTTTGCTTTTCCAGGCTGCGACTGCCTTAAACTTCTCATAGAACTTATTAACGAGGGTGGAGAAATTGCCAATGCTTCCTGGCTTGAGAGATCCCAGCCACTTGAGAGCGGGACCGGTGAGCGTGGCTCCAAACGACTTGCACATGCATGCCTCTACCAAATGCCAGGGAATTGACGCTTGCCACATCCGTTGTTTGTATTGCGCGAAGTGCTCGCCGGGATCGGTTGAACCATCATAAGTAGCAGCTAAGGTAGGCAGGTTGAGCTTCTTGGGGAGTACGGCCCTTGAGATCCTATCAACAAAGGGTGACTCTGCGTAGCCGTCGGGGTGTTCCACGATGCCTGGTGTTGGGGCTTCGAGGAGCTGAGACATGAGTTTCATCAAGCGCTTGTTTTGCTTTTCGATTTGAGCTATGCGCTTTGTCATAAGATTCGCTTCTCCTTCACCTTGGTCGTTCTCTTCATTGTTCAAGGGCTCTTCGTCCTCGGGCTCTTCGTCATCTTCAGGCTCTTCATCATCCGACTCAGAGAGATTCCCCATAAAAGGATGTCGTTCAGATTTTCTCGACGCGGGGTTTTCGAAGCCCTGGACGATGCTAACTCCTCTTGCAACTTCTGGATCCTCTCCTGCGATGTCGTAAAGTCGGTAGTTAGACGCTCGTTAGCTTGCTTTATTTCGAGCATTTCTGCTCTCATTTGCTCGTACTGCCTTCGCATTTCCTCGAGGTTAGGTGTTTCTCCCATTTGACGGATTTTGAATAGTAGATGGTCTGGTTATGGCCCACGGTGGGCGCCAAATTGTTTATGCTAAAATTTATCACTTATGTTGAAATTGAAGTTTGTGGGACGTGTCAACCAGATGATGTTAAAGTTGATGCGACAAAAAAATGCAAAGGGGAGTCAAAGGGGATGAACACACAAAAGTGGTGACGCGGAAAACCCCAATGAAGATGGGTAAAAAACCGCGGGTGGTTGGAGATCCACCAAACTAATATAGTTCACTATCTTTCTTCGCGACTGATCGTCGTTTACAAGAATGTTTAGTTTACTCTAATGTCTTTCTCTCAATATTGCGTAAAAAACATGTCATTTACCTCTCTCTCCCTTTTATATGCCTTCTTCTTTCTTTGGCTTTTCCCCCTAACGAATACAAAAATAAATTCACTAATTATTACATTAATCTCTATGCTTGAATTATTGAGAATCTTCTATGCTCACGCTCCTGCGTCTTCAATGTTGTCATCTCTAACGGCTGAATTTATGGCTTATAATGCTCTTGCCTTATTTGGCCTCACCGTTACCATTCAATGCACTGCTCTTAAGTGTACATCCTCCGCTATGTCTTTGGTTTGCATCTTTTGTGTCTTTACGTCAAATGATACTACGTCATTGAATCATCGCGTCGTCACGTCAATGTCATCCTGTCAAAAAATTCAGCGATAACACCGCCTAGCACTTCCTGCCTCAACCTTTCTACCTTTTCTCTTAAAAGCATCATCATCAATCACCTCAACTGCTTTATCTGATACAGGTAAATAAACCCAACATTTCCCTAATGGTAAACTTATTAAAAATTACTTTCCCATTCTTTGTCATAATCATCATTCCCAAAGCATTGTAGTTCAACAACAACTTCAAATAGAGATTCGAACAGAACTTCTTTATCCTAAAATCTAGAAGACTGCCAAACCAATTTCCCTAATGTCTCTTTGCTGCTGATCATTGAGGTTACTAACAACTTCATGTAAATGAGAATAATCTGACAATACATGTAGACTAATAGACTTAATTTATTGCTCTATCAATTTCATAAGAAAAGTGAACAAAAATAAATTAAAAAAAGACAGAAACAATCATATCATATAAAAGGAGAATAATGAAAAAACATTCGATCGATCAAAAGTGTCTTTCTCTTCGTCTGGATTAGACCTTGCAAATGTAACCTTCCCTGGTGATAAATCAACCTTTCTTCTTAGACAATGATTTCTCACAGCTAAAAGAAAGAAAGAAGTAAACAATATCAAGATCAGATGAAAGAAAAACAACACAAGCTAAAAGAATAATAAGACTAAGGGTCTGTTCTCTTCGGCATAAAACAGCTGAACTGAATTGAACTGAACTGAACTGATCTGATCTGAACTGAACTGGATTGAACTGAATTGAATTGAACTGAACTGAAATGAATAGTGACATGTGAGAGTAAAAGTATTGTCAAGAGCTGAACTGAACTGAACTGAACTGATCTGAACTGAATTGAACTGAAAATAAGCTGGGGAGAACAGACCCTTAGGGCCTGTTCTCCCCAGCTTATTTTCAGTTCAGTTCAGTTCAGTTCAGATCAGTTCTGTAATACCCTGTATCTTTTAGTAAGTTAATATTTATGTTTTTAGAAAAGTTTAAGTTTTTTAAAAAAGGTTTTATTTACTAAAAAGGCTTATTATTTATTAAAAAGACTTTTATAAGAAAAATTTTGGGTATTTAAAACAAATTTTAGCCCAAATGAATTTTGGACCTAACTTTCCTAAGTTTTACATTCAAGTAGTTGGTTCAAAAAAAAATTAAAAATATTTGAAAAACAATTTCAAAAAGGTTTGTAAAAAGAAAAGAAGAACAAAAAAGGTTTATAAAAAGAAAAAGAAAAGAAAAAAAAAAGGAAAAAGAAAATTTTTTAGAACTAAACTCACACGGCTAAGAAACTTAGCGTGTGATAAAGTTTTGTTAATTTTTCCTTTTTTCTTATCTTTTAATTATTTTACCTATAATTATGTATTATGAGATAATTTATATCTTTTTCCTAATTTTAGTTGGATAATCATAAATATTAGTTATATCTTAACTAGATTAGTTTATCTTTTTCCCTAAATCTATCTTTTAGTTTCCTAATCCTGTTTCGATTCTACCTATCCAACTACTATAAATAGGGGTCTCCACCCATCATATTCTTCACACCAAATTTGAGAAATAAATCTCTTTTCTCAAATTTAAACTCTCTCTCCCTTGTATAAGTCATGTGGACAAGGTAGTAACCCCTCGTAATAGACTCAGTAAGGAATACTAAGCTTGGGGGGTGTGCACACTTTAGGCAAGGTACCTAGGCAAGGAAAAAGGATTTTTATCAAGGTTATAAATTTTATGTTATACAAGTATTATCAAGTATCCAAGAAAGGTTTTTTGAAATTAAATATTTCAAATGTTTAATTAAATAAAGTGTTTAATATTCCGCATATACATGTAGTCAGTATTGTTACTGACACGTTTTTGTTTTGTTTTATGGCTTTGTCCCTGTGATGATCCTTTTGGTGAGCAAAATTTACAGGTTGATTGATGCATACTTCATATGGGGGAGCTAGTAGTGAGGAATCAAAATTAGTCAAGGAGTTGTTATTTTATTTTCTTTATTTCCATTGTTATATAGTTGTACAATAAAGTATATATTAATAAAGATAAATTATTTAAGTTATTTCCGCTGCATTAGTTTAAAGTTCAGTTAGTAGTTAGTATTAAAGCCTTTAACGTTATCACGTGGCTGTAATACTCTCAAGTTTCTCAAGTGATTTATATTAAGATAAGTTTTCCAAAAGAGAAATTTGGGGGTGTTACAATTTCAGATCAGTTCAGATCAGTCCAGTTCAGTTCAGATCAGATCAGTTCAGTTCAGCTCTTGACAATACTTTTACTCTCACATATCACTATTCATTTCAGTTTAGTTTAGTTTAGTTCAGTTCAATTCAGCTCAGTTCAATTCAATTCAATTCAATTCAATTCAGTTCAGTTCAGTTCAGCTGTTTTATGCCGAAGAGAACATGCCCTAACTGATAACAAAGTAAATGAAACCTGAATGAAAAAAGAAGCACTAATTGAAAGGAAAAAAGAATCAACTAAAATAAACAAGCAACAAACTGAAACATAAACAAACCAAACACCCAAATAAACACACCAACTGAAAACAAATACATCATTACCAAAAGAAAGGTAGTAATATGTAAATACCAAATAAACTAGAAGCTAAATACTAAACAACTGAAACACATAAAAAATCACATGAATCATTAAACAAACCAAATAAACAAATTAAGCAATTCAATAACAATCTGAAAGAATTTACTCACCAACTGAAAGAATACAAGAATCAACTGAAAGAATACAATAATCAACTGAAAACATCAAAAAATCAAAGAAAAAGAAAATCAAAAATACCAAATGAAAGGTAGAAACGTCTAAATGAAAGAAAAACAAAATCAAATGAAAGGAAAACATATGTGAATGATACAAAACAATAATTAAAACACACCAAAAAAACAAAATACGTAAATGAAACAAAGCAACATCAACTTAAACAAAAACATAATAAAATGAAAGAAATACATATCTAAATGAAACAAGAAACAAATAAAATGAAAAACAACATAAACACTACGAAATGATAAAACAACAATACCAACTGAAAAAACACTTAACTAAATGGAATCAATACAGCTACTAAATAACAACAACATCTATCACAATCAAAGCAAAAAAAATCAACAAAGTAAACAGACAAAAAACAAATGAAACAAAAACAACAATAAAAGAAAGAAATAAAAAAATTAACTGAACAAAATAACTACGAGATATCAAAACATACCTTGGATCATAATCAGCATCTTTCTCTTTCTTGTTCCCAGCGGTAGACACAACCAAATGTTTTCGTGAAGGAGAAGATGCGTCAGTCTTCACCTTCTTCGACTTCGAGCTGCATTACAGTTACATAAACAATACCGACATCAAAAAAACACAACAATACACTAAGAATTTGAAAAAAAAAATCCAGCAAAAATCAAACCAAATTATATCTAGAAACTTCATCTCTGATCCTCTTAACCATATTTGCGATGCAACATTAATCAAATATAAAATTACGAACCAAAAAACAAAGTAAATTTCAACAACAGAAAAACAGAAAAGCAGAAAAACTAAGAGCAAAACTAGAAATAAGGAGAAATTAAGAGAGAAGAAGATTGAAAAAGAAAGAATCAAGGACGAACTACATAAGAAGTTTTTAAACCGTCAAAATATAAAACTTAACCGTTAAATAATTTCTTAAAACAGAAACAATGATTTAAAAAAAAAAGCACGCGCACGTTAAATTTGGCTCAGCCCGTCCAACGGAACCTATTGGGTCAGACGGTCTGACCCAATAATTTCACATTATAAATAGGAGAGAAAAAAACCGTCAACGGTCCTCAAATAATAGGGTTTCTGAAAAAGTTAAAAAAAAAAAAAAAATCGCATATCTTCTCATAACGGCACCAAACGGAGACGTCGGTGAGCTCATAGTATTCGTTAACCTTACCTCTGGAAATTTTTTATTTTTTAACTTAATTAATTTCCTCATCTGCTCCCTCTCTCTCCCTCTCTACCTTCAACGGGCAAATAATTTTCTCTCACTATTTCTTCCCCTCTCTTTCTCTCTCTAAAAACTGCTGTTTTTTCCAACGGCAATAATTTTTCAGTTTGATTCCCGCCAGTTCTCCAGGTCAGCTTTTATAAAATTGATTTTGAATTCAGGAATTTATTTGATGTTGCTTTTGATTTTAATATTTGTACGTTGCGAAATCGTAGAAGAGGTAATTTAATGGAAGTAATGTTTTTGTTTGATCTGAGAATTGAAGGTAAGATCTATGTTTGGTTTGTTTTGATTACGAAAAGTTGATAATTTGAGGAGTTCGATTTTAGGGTTCGCTGAATTTATGTGTTGGGTTTGTGATTGATTGTTCAGGTTGGTAATTGTGATTAGGATGTACGATTTAGAAAATTGTAGAATTAATGAAGGAGATGGCGGAAGGTGATTTGAAAGTGGAGGAGTGTTGTTTGGAGAACAAACAATCAGCGGCTGCTTCGACGAGTTCATTGGTTTCTGAGGGTAGTGCTAGTGTTAGTATCAAGTCTTCTGGTGTTAGTAGCCCAGCTGCCACATCGCCTTATCAAAGGTACTCAATGTTTAACTCAATCGTATGACTTTGATGCATTACTTGTTTATGTAGTGTCATTTGGTTCACGTTAGATTATATGATGTTGGTATGGTATGCTCTATGAATCAATCAATTCAGTTTCCTTTTCTTTTTAGGCTCCGATTGGTAGGACATAAAATATTTTCAGTGTAAAATGATTTTCATGGAAAACAATTTACAATGGAAAACACAATTCCAAAATTAGTTTTCAGTTGTTTGGTTCGATGTAAGAAAAATGAGGAAATGAAAGGAAAATGAAAGGGAAAGTAAGGAGGTAGTGAGAGGAGTGTACAAGAGAGATAAGGAAAATAGTTTTCCCTTCATTTTGAAAGGAAAATGGTTTTCCATCATTGGGAGAGTAATTTTACTCCAAAGGAAAATGGTTTTACACTCTTTTGCCAACCAAACAATGTAAAACTAAAAATAGAGGAAAATAGTTTTCCGGGAAAATGTTTTACGTCCTACCAAACGGAGCCTTAATGGAAATTGATATTGCAGACAAATGGGGACAAAATTACAGGTGAACCGGAAATTCGGTATTAGTAAAATGTACATGTGCCATACAGGGGAAAAATGTATGTTATTGTGTAGTAGGGCGGGTGAGGCTTCCCCTTCAACTTAAAGCTTTTTGAATGCTGATTGATACTGTTATTTTTCTGATTATGAAGTTTAAGATTAATCACCAGTTATCTCATTTAAGGATTTATGATCCCTTGCTAATATTGGAAAATTGGCTTTCCTTTAGTGGGCCAATATTGGACTCTTCAATATTTTGAATGTCGAACTCCATGATTGGTAGGATTCTGAATGTTCAATACTTCAGGATTTACTAATCATATATTGCAATATCTGATTCTATTGAGATAGGATCTGCTCTGTCCAAATTTGATATTGCTAGAGATCTTCTCTTGGTAACCCTTCTAATAATGCTTGTGAAAGATGCTTGTTTTGTCATCTTCTTTGGAGAGGTGTACCGAGAATGAGTATCACCCTCTCCGTTTTTATGTCAATTGATAGTTCCACATTTTTTCATGGCCATAATTCTATCAAAGTTTTGTCTGCAATCGTAGTCTGAGAAGTGAGGTTTAAAGCTCGTTTTAGGATACTTGGATGTGAAGAGCTAGACAACTAATGTTATGAGTAGGTTATATCTATAAATTATACTTTTTGGGTCAAGAATCATCAAATATATTGTTCTTTTCTGGCAATAAGAATTTGACTTATTTTGGAATTTAGCGAAGAAGTCTTGATTTGTTAAATGCCTATGCATGCAATATGGCTTATCTTCTCATTCTAATCTTTAGATTTTATTTATGAACTTAATTTTTTGGGTCAAGAATCATCAAATATACTCTTCTTTTCTGGAAGTTTTACAACTTATATTGGATTTTAGCGAAGAAGTCTTTGCCTGCTAAGTGTCTGTTTAAGCAATATGGCTGTGTCTCATCTCTTTATTGTAATGCTCTTATTCTGTTTTTTGCCATCCACCGTCACTATGATAGGTTCACTGACTGATTATTCTGTTTGCATAAGTTCTCCTTTTCATATAGTCATATGCGTTTTAGTGATGATTTCTAAACTGTTTCCAAAAGCTCTTGCATATTAGCTTGAGTTACCATACCATGGTGTATGAATGAGCACCCTGTAGGCCTGTACATGTAATAGTGACTACAAACTAAAGAATTGCCTTGATGGTTTGATTGTCAATAACTTTCTCTTTGCAGGAGGACTACAGGCCCAATTAGGCGAGCAAAGGGTGGTTGGACGCCGGAAGAGGTGAGTTGCAAACATAAATATGATGCGCATGCATCGTAAGTTCACGTCTATTGCTAGGTTTATATAGACGTGTGACACGTTGGCAATTATGGTTCTCCATACTATCATTGTTGCATAATTGCATGTATGTGCACTCCTCTATTTGGACCACTAATTTTTAAGGGCTTAAAAGGATTATATGTAACTATAACACTTTGGCAATAATAAAACTCAGTTTTCCCAGATCTCTTCATGGTTTACCATATTCTCATTGTTGCTTCTATTGGCAATCCTTTTCTTGTTTGGGCTAATAAATGACCTGTGCTATCTGTAGGATGAAACATTAAGGAATGCAGTTTCCACCTTCAAGGGAAAGAGTTGGAAGAAAATAGGTTTGTTTTCTTCACATGTTCAACAATGTGCTAACCCGTAACTTCCACCATTTTGACGTTGAATTTGATGATTCTAAGGTCATTCGTTGGATGATATGAAACCTATGCTTGTTTGGTTGGAATTTTGCGAAAGTGATGCTTTTGGTCTTACGTTGCCATATTAATGAGGAAAAGTGGGGTTTGCTCATTTCCAATTATGTGGAATTATGGAAACAGATAATCAAGTTTATGATCAAGTATATTTTTTTCTGTTTTAATATGTGATAGTCAAACAAGTTTTTTTGATTGGCATTATATGTTCTATACTTGATGGTATAAAATATAAATTATAATCTAGGAAGCTTTTACACAATGCCACAATCAAATAAGTTTTTGAGTTTGGCATTGTTTATTCAATACTTTATGGTATAAATTCCAAACCTTTTCTTAACCCCTATTCGTAGATGAAATGAATAAGCTTGTTTACTTTAACCAATCCCAAATTGATAGAAATTTGTATCTTTGATTTAAACCTATTATTGATATCAGACGTGAACCAAATGAGACCATGTCCGTTCTTGAAATCCATAAATGAGATAGTTTGTTTAGAACAATCAATGCCAAGGTCTCCGATTCTCTTTATATATAATTTGTGAAGTACATGATTTTTGTTATTGATTCCTTATTGGCTATTTCTCATAGTTTAAACGTCATATATGGAATGTCTTTTTAATTTAATAAAAAAAAAATGTGTATATTTTGTGAGCCATTGTTAAGAGATCTATGTATCCTGACTTCTCCGTTCTTTTTATGTAGTTGCTCCGTTTTTTTACTTGTAACATTGAAGCATGCCACAAGAATTTAATAGAAGAGAGGCATAGAGAGAGATAAGAAAAAGGACCCCATGTGCTAGGAGACAAAAAGAGAATACACTTCCAAAACTGTCAATGTTACAAGTAAATGCAACATCGTGAATTAGGAATTGTTGCAAGTAAAAAATCGGAGGAACTAAGAGTTTTCACACTTGCCAATGCACAATTGCTAATGTCTTTTTTTTGACGGGGCTACTATCTTCAGTTACCTTTTAGTAAAAATTATAACATGTTAAGTAAAAAAAAGGAGTAACTATGAGTTTTCACGTTTGCCAATGCACAAATTTACTTGAAATTAAGAGTTTCTATGAGTTTTCACGCTAATCTCTTTTATTTGATTAAAAAAAAGGAGTAACTATGAGTTTTCACGCTTATCTCTTTTATTTGATGAGGCTACTATCTTTAGTTACCTTTTAGTAGAAATTATAAAATGTTGATAGTTGAAAATTATATATGGAGACAAATTTAATAGATCTCACATGACTATATTTTTCCTCACGTAGTAGTGTGTGAATAGTATAAAAACCCATATGTTACAATAGAAATAGGAAGGGGCGAAACATATCTTTTGAAATTACATTTTCCTATGTTTATATAGTGTCTTGTTTGGTTTTTTTTGTCTATTACCATGAAGCACAGCGCACATGTTACTTTATTTCTTTTTTCGCAATTAAATTTCTGAGAAAAATTAATAGCTTTTGAGTTTTAAGGGTTTGTTCAATCCCGAGGACTTTGAATTGCAAAGTTAGTATGTTTTTGCGGTAATGGTTTCTATCAATCATGATGTGCATACTAATTCTGTTTATAATATTATCTCATTTTCAATATATGATTGAGAATTTAAAATATTTTCAAAATCATGATAATCAAACTTAAATGTATTTTTTACTCTATCGAAAGTCCAAATATTTGTGTGGTAATGAGTGGGAAGTACATTTTACTAATTTTTCTTGCATTTTGAGGAAACCACTCTTCTTCGCCAAGTATGAGCATATCTTACATATTGTTTGTGAATGCTTATGTACTAAACTTTGTTGGCTGCTAGCTTTAGGGTAGCAGTTATTCCAAATCAAATATTTAAGTTAACAATTTGTAATATTTTTATTTACTTGCAAGAATGAGCAAAGCGTTCACCCCTTTCAGAGTATTTTTAAGACCCTAAAGCTTTGCTATGTTCCTCACTTTTCAATGTTAAATTACTTTTGTAGTGTAAAGTTTAACTCTTTCATTTTAGACATTTTTATCAAACGAGTATCATTACCTTGCTTTCGCGTAAAAAGTTAGGTAATTACGTCAATTAGGAACTTCTCTTAGCTCCATGGAATTCGCAAGTTTATTTTTCAGTCTTCAATTATGTTGCATTTTAGTTGCGTAATTCAACTCTCAGATTTTGTCTTTTAATGTATATAAGTGAAGGTGGGGAGGAAGATGGTATCCCCCTTACAAAAAGTCTGACATACCCTTAATGAATTTAAATTGCCATATATATTAGATAATATTTTCTTCTTCCTACTTACCATATATATTGAACAAGTTAACAATAAAATTGATTTTGAAATTTCAATCAAATATTAAATTAAGAAGATTGATTTCCTCTTCTAACATATGTGTGAAAAAATCTCATCAACATATTGAACAAGTTAACAATAAAATTGATTTTGAAATTTCAATCAAATATTAAATTAAGAAGATTGATTTCCTCTTCTAACATATGTGTGAAAAAATCTCATCAAAAATTAATTGATAAATATAACTTGATTCGCACAATCTGAAGAAAAAAAATAAAAACTTGAATTTCGTATTAATAATTATATTGATATATATTAAAACCAAAATGTTGATTATTATTCGGTAATATCTATTATATAAATCAGACTCTTCCACTTTATTGATATTCAACGATTGAACCTGATACACAAAATCTTTCACCTTATTTGAGCACAAGCTTTTTTCTGCTTTATATTTTTTTTTCTCAATACTATATTCGAATAACGATGAACAAATAAATAAGAAAACCATCGAAACATTGATTTAAGAAAAAATATTAAAAGAATTTAAAATAATTATAAATGTGTGTTTGAATCAAATTTTTTGTCTTCGTCTTTTTAATGAGACCTTGTATCTACAGTTTCATGGATCGAGTTTGTCTGAGGACAGTAGTTGCTGTAGAAGTATTGCATTTGCTACTGCAGCTATTAGTACTTACTGATGCATGTTACAATGTATGTATATGCAGCTGAGTTCTTCCCTGATAGATCTGAAGTGCAGTGCTTACACAGATGGCAAAAAGTTCTTAATCCCGAGCTTGTTAAGGGACCATGGACTCAAGAGGTCAGACACTGCTACTGTTCCTTTGCTAATTTTGGAGTAAGTTGAGATTCTTATATGAATTGTTAAACCCCAATTCTGGTCGCAGGAAGATGAAAAAATTATTGAGTTAGTGGCAAGGTATGGGCCAACAAAGTGGTCTGTGATAGCAAAGTCTTTACCAGGGCGTATTGGAAAGCAATGCCGGGAAAGGTAAGCTTATGACAAAGAATAATATTTCAACTTCAAGATGCATCTATGAAGTGTAATGAAACTGGTGTGTGTATCAAACCATTGTCTTTCCATTCAATATCTTAGTTTTGAAAAGCGTATCC